>NC_090381.1:24018246-24193508 GCF_036365525.1 Heterodontus francisci
CTACTCTCTGTCTCCTACCTCCCAAACAATTATCAACCCATATCACAAAGTTACCTCCAACACCATGCGCTCTCATTTCTGCTAATAATCTCTTGTGTGGAACATAAGAAATAGGAGCAAGAGTTGGCCATAAAGTCTATTGAGCTTGCTGTGCCATTCCACAGGATGATGACTGAACTCCCATATCAAATCCACTTTCCCACCCTATGCCTCGATTCCCTTAGTGTCCAAAAATCTATCCATCCCTGTCTGAATATACCTATCGTCTAAGCAACCAGAGCCCTCTGGGCATGAGAATTCCAAAGATTCACAACGCTCTGAGTGAAGAAATTATTCATCTTCATCCTGAATGGCCAACCCCTTATCCCGAGACCATGATCCCTTGTTCCAAACACTCCACCCAGAGCAAACAGCCTGTCAGCATTTACCCTGTCAAGACCTCTCAGAATCTTAAATGTTTCAATGAGATCACCCCTCTGTCTTCTAAACTCCAAATATTGGCACATTCTACTCAATCTCTCCTCACAGGACACCCCTTTAAGTCCATATAGACAACATGCACAGATACTCCCCTGTCCACCATCTTCGTGATCTCCTCAAAAGATTCAACTAGATTTATCAGACATGACCTACCCTTTACAAATTCATGTCCACACTCGTTAATCAATAGATATCAGGGTATATATCAATGATTAGAATTAAATGTAGAGGGGCATCAGTGCCTCAAAAGGAAAAGAGGTAGAGAGTTGGAGAGGTTTAGGGAGGGAATTCCCGAGCTTAGGGCCAAGGCAGCTAAAGGCACAACCACTAATGGAAATGCAATTAAAATTGGGATGCTCAAGAGGCTAGAATTAGGTGAGCGCAGTTATCTTGGAGGGTTGTGGAGTGAGAGGAGATTACAGCAATAAGGAGGGGCGAGGCCAGGGAGGAATTTGAAAGAAAGAATGAGAATTAAAAAATCAAGGCATTGCTTGATCAGGAGCCAATGTAGGCCAGCAAGCACAGAAGTTTGAAGATTAATAAATAAACTTGCAGGGCTATGGGGATAGGGCAAGGCAATTGGACTGACTGGATTGCTCTACAGAGAGGTGACATGGACTCGATGGGCCGAATGGCCTCCTTTTGTGTCATAATGACTATGATTCTTAGCAAGTGCTCAGCCACACTGGGCTGGATGTTAAGTGCCTGCTGCTGCTCCCGGCAGCGGGCGAAAAAAATGGCAGCCTGCACGTGAGGACTGCGATGCAGCTGCAATTTCCTCTGTAGCAGCTCACTTAAATACCTTGGTTGGCCCGCCAACCCCCAATCACGTGGAGGGGGCGGGCTCTCCGACGTCAGAAATGGCATCAGCTGCCTGCGTGCAGGCGATGGCGCCATCTTTAAAGGGCACCCAGCACTGCCGGCTAATTAAATTTTTAATGGGAACCACATCCTCACTGTCCAAATCAAAACTCTATCGCCCCTTTCCCACCCCTAAATAACAATAAAATTAAGTATCTGCCCTTCCGTTCGCCAAAACACTTAACTTTCAAATATGACCTTCCCCCCGAAACTGAACAAAGTTCACCCCTTCCCACCATCCCCTACGCTAATGATGAAAGTTTGACCTAATTCCCACCTCCCCCCTCGCCCACCCCTCTAAACCTGCACTAAAAATCTCATGTTTCTCCAGACAGGAAAGTGAAGGCACAGGAGTGCCGGTTGCCCCTCTGAAGATCGTGACCTGACTGTTAGATTGCAGGTAAGTGTATTTAAATGTATGCATTTAATTAATTACCATATGTTAATCCAGGTCCCGTCGCTCAGCTGCGGGGGGCCGCCTCAGAGCCTTGCCGCCACCGTGAAGTTCGGGCCCGGCCCTCCCGACGTCAGGCTCCGTGGCGGGCCACTGCTGGAACGATCTTCCGGCCCTCCCCACCACGGAGCCAGACATCGGGAGCCCTGTAAAATTCTGGCAACTGTCTCTGATGGTAAGATTCCAGTAGATTCCCTACAATTGATGTTAAACTGACAAGTCTGTAGTTACCTAGTTTTCTCTCTCTCTCTCTTTAAATAATCGATATTTGTAATTATCCAATTCCAAAGGCACAATTCCTGAATCCATGTGTACACAAGATGCAGTTTTTGATACTAAAGTAGTCTTAAGTTTTCAGCATTCAGTGATTAGCCCTTAGTTTAATTCTAGTTTTGTTTTAGTATTTTTTGCAGTAGAAGGCATAGGTGTATCTTGTCTAGTATATAAAGGTGTTTCTGCAGTATCAGAATATGTGTCTCCGACATAGAGCCAAGTCACAGAAGTTTGTGTGTCACTTAGACGTACAAGGCTCCCAAATCAAGGGAGGTGAAATTTAAGATAGTACATCACATTTTCTTTTTTTTTATTCTTTCATGGGATATGTGCAATGCTGGCAAGGCCAGCATTTGTTGCCCATCCCTAAATGCCCTTGAGAAGGCAGTAGTGAGCCACCTTCTTGAACCACTGCAGTTCATCTGGTGCAGGTACACCCACAGTGCTGTTCAGGAGAGAGTTCCAGGATTTTGATCCTGCAACAATGATAGAACAGCAATGTATTTCCAAATCAGAATGGTGTGTGACTTGGAGGGGAACTTGCAGTTGGTAATGTTCCCATGCGCCTGCTGCCCTTGTCGTTCTAAATGGAAGAGGTTGTAGTTTGGTAGGTGCTGTCGAAGGACACAAGGTGAATTGCTGCAGTGCATCTTATAGATAATACACACTGCTGCCACTGTGTGTTGCTGGTGGAGGGAGTGAATGTTGAAGGTGGTGGATGGGGTGCCAGTCAAGCAGGCGGCCTTGCCCTGGATGGTGTCAAGCTTCCCGAGTGTTGTTGGAGCTGTACTCATCCAGGCAAGTGTCGATGACGGACAGACTTTGGGGAGTCAGGTGGTGAGTTACTTGCCGCAGAATTCCCAGTCTCTGACCTGCTCTTGTAGCCACAGTATTTATGTAGCTGGCCCAGTTCAGTTTCTGGTCAATGGTAACCCCCAGGATGTTGATAGTGGGGATTCAGTGATGGTCATGCCGTTGTCAGGGGGAGATGGTTAGACTCTCTCTTATTGGGAGATCGTCAGTGCCTCACACTTGTGTGGCGCAAATGTTCTTTGCCACTCTTCAGCCCAAGCCTGAATGTTGTCCAGGTCTTGCTGCACATGGACATGGACTGCTTCAGTATCTGAGGAGTTGTGAATGGTACTGAATATTATATAATGATCAGTGAACATCCCCACATCTTACCTTATAATGGAGGGAGGTCACTGCTGAAGCAGCTGAAGATGGTGGGCCTAGGACACTACCCTGAGGAATACCTGCAGCAATGTTTTGGGGCTGAGATGATTTGCCTCCAACAACCACAAGCATCTTCCTTTATGCTGGGTATGACTCCAACCAGTGGAGGGTATTCCCCTTGATTCCCATTGACTTCAGTTTGGCTAAGGCTCCTTGATGTCACACTCGGTCAAATGCTGCCTCGATATCAAGGGCAATCACTCTCACCTCACCTCTGGAGCTCAGCTCTTTTGTCCATGTTTGGACCAAGGCTGCAATGAGGTCAGGAGCTGAGTGGCCCTGGCAGAACCCAAACTGAGCAGGTTATTGCTGTTTAAGTGGCACTCGATAGCACTGTTGATGACACCATCCATCACTTTGCTGATGATCGAGAGTAGACTGATGGGGCAGTAATTGGATTTGTCACACCTGGGCAATTTTCCACATTGCCGGGTAGATGCCAGTGTTGTACCCGAAGACCCATAGCCTTTGCAGTATCCAGTGCCTTCAGCCGTTTCTTGATATAAAGTGGAGTGAATCAGATTGGCTGAAGACTGGCATCTATGCTGCTGGAGACCTCAGCAGGAGGCTGAGATGGATCATCCACTCGGCACTTCTGGCTAAATATGGATGCAAATGCTTCAGTCTTTTCTTTTGCACTGATGTGCTGGGCTCCCCCATCATTGAGGATGGGGATATTTGTGGAGCCACTTCCTCCTGTTAATTGTTTAACTGTCCACTACCATTCACGACTGGATGCGGCAGGACTGCAGAGCTTTGATCTGATCCGTTGGCTGTGGGATTGCTTAGCTCTGTCTACTGCATGCTGCTTCCGCTGTTTAGCATGCAAGTAGTCCTGTGTTGGAGCTTCACTGGGTTGACACCTTAGTTTTAGGTGTGCCTGGTGCTGCTCCTGACATGCTCGCCTGCACTCCTCAGTGAACCAGCTACCAACATGGAAATTGAATTTACAGAGGCACAGAGGACTTAGTAGCATCTCTACAGACAGGAGGTTTATCACTCTGATGTCTCAGAAGGCTAACAGTGTCCTCCCAAAAGGAAGATGAGCCAGCCAAGGCATCCATGCCAGTTCATACAGATGAGGACGTGTGAATTCTGGAAACAATGCCAACTGCAAGCATATAATTTTCAACCTATTCAACAGACTGACTAATGCTGTTAGCTTGTCAGCTATCAAGAAAGTCTAATCCTAAATTAAGATCACCAATTTATATCAATCTCTGACACTGATCTACCATAAATTTATCCGTTAATCTCCCTCTCTTGGCATTTTTTCACGGACAAAGATTTTAGGAAGGTTGTACTCATCGGTTGCAGGCCCGCTGGTGGCTAGTCAGGCCTATCTGTGACCGGCAGATTCTCCCACAGCGGGTACAAGTGAAGATGTAGTCACTGCTGGGGGAAATTGGATCTATTCTTCTCCTGCTTTTCTCTTTCATGCTGGTTCTTCGCTCAGTCTCAAAGGTGTCTGTAGCCCTCCTGATGTTGCATCTCCAGGCATCACAATCTATGGCCTGCGCTTCCCGCTGGCGATGGTCGATGTGGCACACAGAGAGGGACTTCTTCAGGGAGTCCTTGAAATGTTTGCATGGGGCCTCTGTTCCTTTTACCCACGGTCAGCTCTCCATACAACACGATATTGGGCAGGTGACCTGGCGTCCATTCGGGCAATGTGGCCCGTCCAACGCAGTTGGCTATGCAAAAGGATGGCCTCAATACTGATGTTGGCTGTTTCCAGGACTTCAACATTTGAGATGTGGTCCTACCAGCAGATCTTGAGGATCCTGCAGAGGCAGCGCGAATGGAAGTGCTCTAGAGGCGTACTTGACGGCGTTATTGGACCCATGACTTGGCGCCATACAGAAGGGTGGTGAGGACTGTGGCTTTGTACACTTTGAGTTTGGTCTGTGCTCCGAGGCTGTGGTTGCTTCACACACGTTTGTAGAGCCTGCTGAATGTACTGTTTGCTTTTGAGAGCCTATTGTCCACCTCCTTGTCTATGGTGGCATCAAACGGGATGACGCTCCCCAAATAAGTAAATTGCTTGACGGCATTCAGCTCGGTTCCATCGATGACAATGCTTGGTGGTCTATATTCTTCTTGGGGTGCAGGCTGAAGCAGGACTTCAGTTTTTTTTTAAAAACTGATTCTTAGTCCAAAGAGTTGTGCCGCCTTGGAAAAATGTGTCGTTATACGTTGCGGGTCTGACTGACTGTGGGCCAGGAGAGCAGTCATCGGCGAAAAGAAGTTCACGGATGAGTTTTTCTTGTGTCTTTGTGTGAGCCTGAAGATGCCGGAGGTTGAAAAGGCCTCCCTCAATCCGGAAGCATACATAAACTCCCTCCTTAAGGTCGTCGGTTGCCTGCTGCAGCATCATGCCGAAAAAGACTGTGAATAGGGTCGGGGCCAGCACACATCCCTGCTCCACACCATTAGAGATACAGAAGGGACTTTAGAGGTTCACTGTTTTGCTCGACTTGGCCGCACTGATTTTCATGAAACTGCTTCACCATGGCATTGGTGGGGGCATCAATGTTTTTCAAGGATTTTCCAAAGTCCATCTCTGCTCACAGTGTCGAATCCCTTAGTGAAGCCTACGAAAGTGATGTACAGGCCTTTATTTTGCTCACAACACTTTTCTTGTAATGGTCTGAGTGCAAATACCATGTCTGTGGTGCCTCTGTTTGCTCTGAAACCAAACTGGCTCTCTGGGAGGTTTTCTTCCACAATGATAGGCACAAGCCTGTTCTGAAGTATTCTATCCAGGTACTTCCCAGCAATAGAAAGGAGGGTGATCCCACAGTAGTTGGAGCAGTCTGCTTTTTCTCCTTTGTTTCTGTACAAGGTAATAACGGCATCACGAAGATCCTGTGGAATCCTGCCCTGTTCTTAGAAGGCCGTGAAAAATTCAATGAGCTTGGTGTATAGGGCAGGGCCACCATGCTTCAAGGCTTCGGGTGGAATTCGATCGACTCCGGGGACTTTGTTGCTCTAGTTGATGGCGGTCAGTTTCCTCCAGAGTTGGGCTCTCATCCAGTTCTTCTTTGACAGGCTGTTGTGGGATGGGACTGATGGCAGTACCATTCACTGTGCACTTGGCGCTAAAGAGAGTTTCAAAGTGCTCCGACCAGCGATCCAGGACTGACTCCTTATCGATGTGTAGGATCTTGCCATCGGCACTCCTCAGGGAGTTTTGGGTTTGATATGCTGATTCATAGACAGATTTTAGTGCTTCATAGAAACTTCTTATGTCACCAGTATCAGTGTACAGTTGAGTTTTTTCCGCAAGTGCAATCCACCAGTCATTTTGGATGTTCCTCAGTTTACATTGAAGGGTGCTGCATGCTTAACAATAGGCTTTTTCTCTTGGCTGGCTGGCTAAGTCAGGTGAGCCTGATGAGCTGACCTTTTTATTTTTAGCAGAACTTGAATTTCCTTGTCATTTTCATCAAACCATTAATCTACAATCTATATTAATGACGTGGATGAAGGGACAGAGTGTACTGTAGCCAAATTTGCTGACAATACAAAGTTATGTGGGAAAGCAAGCTGTGAGGAGGACACAAAGAGTCTGCAAAGGGCTATAGATAGTTTAAATGGGTGAGCAAAAATTTGGCAGATGGAGTATAATGTGGGAAATTGTGAGATTATCTATTTTGGTAGGAAGAATAGAAAAGAAAAATATTATTTAATGGAGAGAGACTACAGAATGCTGTGGTACAGAGGGATCTGGGTGTCCTTGTACATGAATCACAATAAGTTAGCATGCAGGTACAGCAAGTAATTAGGAAGGCAAATGGAATGTTGGCCTTAATCGCAAGGGGGATGGAGTACAGTAGGGAAGTCTTACTACAACTGTACAGGGCATTGGTGAGACTACACCTAGAGACTATACAGTGTTGGTCTCCTTATTTAAGGAGGGATATTCTTGCAGTGAAGGTGGTTCAGAGAAGGTTCACGAGGTTGATTCCTGGAATGAAGGGGTTGGCATACGGTAAAGATTGAGCAGGTTGGGCCTATACTCATTGGAGTTTAGAAGAATGAGAGGTGATCTTCCTGAAATATACAAGATTGAGGGGGCGTGACAGGGTAGATGCTGAGAGGATTTTCCTCCTCATAGGGGAATCTAGAACAAGGGGGCACAGTTTCAGAATTACATGAAAATGTGGAGGAGTTTTTTCTCTCAGAGAGTCGTCAATCTTTGGAATTCTCTACCCCCCCCCCCCCCACCCACCCACCCCCAAGAGCAGTGGAGGCTGGGTCACTGAATATACTCAAGGCCGAGTTAGACAGACTTTTGATCTACAAGAGAGTCAAGGATCATGGGGGCAGGCAGGAAACTGGAGTTGAGGCCACAATCAGATCAGCTATGATCTTACGGAATGGCAGAGCAGGCTCAAGGGGTCAAATGGTCTACTCCTACTCCTATGTCTTATGTAAAGGGTTACAGATGAATTTGCGTGCCATTACTGATCAAGCCTTTATAACCAGTTACTTATTTTGCGAAGTAACTTTATCAATTAATTATTTTCACACTCAATGTTTAAGTACTGCTAACTATGGTCCTAAGTGTACTAAACAATTGTTAGTTCATTACTATGCTGTCTGACTACTTCTTCGATAATTGTTAAGAAAAGGTTCATTAATTCACTCTGTAGCTTGTGCCAATACTGATGGGAGATTGATTGCAAATATTCTGCTATAATCCAAACTGGTAGATGTAAATCAGTTTGGTGAACCAATCTCCAAGGCATAAACAGGGTGTGAAATGCCAAGCAGGCCGCTGACTAGGAGTAAAAGGTTAAGGATTTGTCTGGCGCCCTTGCTTAATATTCTTGTCAGGGTACCGATCCCAGTAGCTGAACCCCTTCTACATGTCTTTATCATCTCTGGACTTGACTACCCAAATGCTCTTCTTGCTGGCCTCCCATCCTCCATAAATATACATTTGTCCAAAACTCTGCTGCACATATCCTGTCCTGCAGTAACTCTCGTTCACCCATCAGCACCATCCTTTGTTGACTTACAATGAATGTTTTGGAGGACAGGGAAGAATTTCAAGATCACAGTGGTCCTCTGTCAGAGCAACCTTGCATATGCCTCATTCTGTCTCTAAAACTTCTGTAAGGTCATGGACAGAGTGGATAGTCAGAAGCTTTTTCCCAGGGTGGAAGAGTCAGTTACTGGGGGACATAGGTTTAAGGTGCGAGGAGCAAAGTTTAGAGGGGATGTGCGAGGCAAGTTTTTTTACACAAAGGGTGGTGAGTGCCTGGAACTTGCTGCCAGGGGAGGTGGTGGAAGCAGATACGATAGCGACGTTTAAAAGACATCTTGACAAATACATGAATAGGAAGGGAATAGAGGGATATGGGCCCCGGAAGTGCAGAAGGTGTTAGTTTAGGCAGGCATCAAGATCGGCGCAGGCTTGGAGGGCCAAATGGCCTGTTCCTGTGCTGTACTGTTCTTTGTTCTTTTGTCATCATGTAGAATGACATTATGCACTTAACTGTTGAAATGTGAGTAAATACAGTAGTCATTTTCAACAAAGCAAGATGAATTACCAGTTAATGAGTTGATGAGGATGCTTGGTGCAGGAATGTTGGCCAGGAAACTGGGCATACTCACTGCTTTTGTTCAAACAGTGTTTATGGGATCTTGAAGTCCGTATCAAGCACCGGCATAGACAGATGGGACCTTGTTATAATGTCTTACCCAAAGGCTGACACCTCCTACAATGCAGTGCTCTTTCAGGCTGGGTTATGTACTTAAGACCTGGAGCAGGGTTTGAACCCATGAATCAAGTTAAGCTTGTTGTATACAAGAAATGTGTGCAAAGTTCGCCTTCATGGGTTGGCAGGACATATTTTGGCCCTTGTGCAGGATTTCAGATAAAGCCATAAGGATTTGTGATGAAAAGGAGAAATTATTACAGGGAGGGAGTGTACTGGCTGACCAGTGACCAGCCACTCAACATCTAGGAGGAGTGGGTGTCCAATGGAATCTGGAGGGGTAGGCCAGTCATTGAGATGTGAAATTGTTCCCACTCTACTCCATACAGCCCTGCAAGCCAGTGCCATAAGCTGTACCAGCAGTGGGAAGCTGACTAGTGCCTCTGTGCTTGAAAGCCACACATTTTTTAACCATTTAAACCCAGCAGTATCTCAATACACACTTGGGGGACCCGAGACCTCCAGTCTTGCTGACTTGCACCCAAGTTCTCTGGGCTTAGGTAAGTAGCGTGTCCCTACAAAGAGAGAGTGCACACTTATGTCTATTTCACAAACAGTTTAGAGACAATAACAGGTGATGGTTTCTCTACATGCCGTTCTTTTTAAAACGAACCTCTCCCCGAATATAATGTTTAGCCCTGACAATGGCAGCATTGTACAATTTCTACATGATGACCCTACTCTCAATTATTTCCATTGGGCTATCATAATACTGAGACACAAAGCTCAAAAAGAAACTGCGTACATCCAGTTCTGATCTCCCTCCAGGGATGCTAGGGTCCACAGCGAGACCTGCAGCAAACACAGAGTGAATTCTATCCGATGCAGCACAATGATCGACTTATTATCTTCTTTATGGCATTAGAAGCCTGGCACACTTTAAAAGCCTGACAACAATTGAACTAAAGCTCACGAAATGGTGCAGTGATGGGAGAAGGGGGTGAGAAGGGGTATCACTTGTTCTCTGAGTAAGTGCACTGTGAGACATAATTATCGCCAGAGGTTTGATGACCAGTCTGTCCTGAGTTAGTTGGGCTGAGCAGTTGGGATGCTACAATAGCTTCAGCATCTTCACAGAGAAGGAGAAGAAAAATGAGCGGAGCTTCTCATTTAGCTGATCAGGTAGTAGTCCTTGATGGGAAGTGTGAGGATATATTTCGGCTAAGATGCAATACCGCACCCCCTTCCCCCCCACTGGGAAAAAAAAATGTCAATGCTCAAACACGTAAGACAGACCACTTGGGTGGATACTTGCAAAGCCCCTTCTCTCTCCAATTTCAGAGTTTACTCTTTCTTTCATGTTCAATTTTTCTGCTGCAGTATATCCTTTGAGTTGCACACATTTTCAGCAATCAACATCCCCCATTAAGCATAGGATTACATCAGATATACGGCATAGAAACAGGCCATTCGGTCCAACCAGTCCATGCAAGCATTAATGCTCCACTTCATCCTCCTATCATCTTTCCTCAGCTAAATCTAGCATAACCCTCTACTCCCTTCTCCCTCACATGCTTATCAAGCTTCCTCTTAAATGCATCTATACTAGGGGTCATCAACCTTTTCCCAAGTGAGAGCTACTTCTGATAAAGGAAAAGAACGCATTTGCTGACAATGCCACCACTAGGTGGCGCACTATGTGCAAATGACAAACTTCTGCAATGTCTCAGGCAGCTGCCAGTAATAAAGATGGTGCTGCTCAATTTGGCACAAAATGCAAGCAAACCCCTTCCCCCAGTAACTGCTTCTCTTCGCGCCACCCTCCCCCCATCCCATTCCAGCCTGCTTGCGAAGTATCTCGCTAGTCGCCACTCGTTCCCACCACTTCCCACTTGAACACGACCTCGCCGTCTGCTCCCCAGCTCGCTGCTCCTTCACCGTTCGCCAGTCACTCGCCAAGCCATGCCCCACTCCGTCCGTGTTTGCTGCTGGGCCCCCCACTCGCTCACTCGCCCGGCTTTTGCCACGGGGCTTCCCACTCGCCGCTCCCTCGGCGTTTGCTGCTGGACCCCCTTTGCCACTCGCTCTTTCCTGTTGTGATATCAGTATGTGGCGACGTCAACGCACGGGGTGATGCCAGTACGTGGCAACGTCAGGATGGCCAACGCGAGCTACTAGTAGATCGCAATCGACATGTTGGCAACCCCTCATCTATACTATTCTGTACAACCACTCCCTGTGGTAGCGAGTTCCACATTCTCACCACTCTCTGGGTAAAGCAGTTTCCTCTGAATTCCCTATTGGATTTCTTGGTGACTATCTTATATTGATGGCCTCTGGTTATGTTCTTCCCCACAAGTGGAAACATTCTCTCTGTATTCACTCTGTCAAAACCTTTCATAATTTAAAGACCTCTAATAGGACACCCCTTCAGCCTTCCTTTTTCAAGGGAAAAGAGTCCCAGCCTGTTCATTCCTTCCTGATATGTATACCATTTCTGGTATCATCTTTGTAAATCTTCACTGCACCCTTTCCTATACCTCTATATCCTTTTTAGAATATGGCAAACAGAACTGCACGCAGTTGTGTGATCTGACCAAGGTTCGATACAGGTTTAGCATAACTTCCCTACTTTTCAATTCTATCCCTCTTGAAATAAAGCCTAGTGCTTGGTTTGCATTTTTTATGGCCTTCCTAACCTGTGGCACAACTTTTAGTGATTGGTGTATTTGTACTCAGAGATCCCTTTGCTCCTCTACCCCACCTAGAGATACAGCACTGAAACAGGCCCTTCAGTCCACCAAGTCTGTGCCAACCAACAACCACCCATTTATACTAATCCTACATTAATCCCATATTCCCCACCACATCCCACCATTCTCCTACCACCGACCTACACTAGGGGCAATTTACCTAACAACCTGCAAGTCTTTGGCTGTGGGAGGAAACCGGAGCACCTGGTGGAAACCCACGCGGTCACAGGGAGAACTTGCAAACTCCGCACAGACAGTACCCAGAACTGAACCCGGGTCGCTGGAGCTGTGAGACTGCAGTGCTAACCACTGCACCACTGTGACACCTAGACTTGCACTGTCCAAGTAGTAAGTAACCTCCCTTCCTACCAAAATGTACTACCTCACATTTAGGTGTTGAACTTCATTTACCAATTGTTGCCCATTCTGCAAGTTCATTATTGACCTCCCTTAATTTGTTACAGTCCGCTTCAGTATTAACTATTCCCCCCCACAATTTGGTGTCATCCACAAATTTAGAAATTGTGTTTTTGATTCCAAAGTCGTTAATGTAAATTGCGAACACCAGTGATCCCAGCAGTGCTCCTCAAGGAACACCACTTCCCATCTTCTGCCACTCTGAATAATTACCCTTTACTCCCACTCTCTGCTTTGTGTCTTGAAGCCAGCTAGCAATCCATTCTGTCACTTGTCTCCTGACTTCACATTAGTCTATTATGGGGCACCTTATCAAAGGCCTTTTGAAAATCCAGATAATTTACATCTACTGCGTTACTACTGTCTACTCTGTCTGTCTACCTCCTCAAAAAATTTAATAATGTTGGTCAAGCAAGATTTTCCCTTTTGAAATCCATGCTATTATTATTATATTTTTCATTTCTAGATGTTCTTCTAGTCTCTCCTTTAGTATGGATTCTATTATTTTTTCCTACCATGCAGCACTTGAAGTATGGTCTAACCAAGGTTCAGTACAGGTTTTGCATAACTTCCCTCTAAAATGTGCAGGTAGGGTAAAGTTTCCAACTTAAGAGTGTGCCAGCAGATAAGGCTAGAGATCATGAACTAATGGGGGGGGGGGGGAAGTGTGGGTGAAAGGAGATTTAGAAATCCAAACAGAAAGATTGCGGCATTGGGACAGTACAGCATTGTGGGTAAAAACAAGCAGAATGGGACAGAAAGGGACAGAGAGTTTAACAAAAATTGTACATCAGCAAATAAGGTCATTGCGGGGATTTGAAGTTAAAAAATGAAATTAAAGGTTCTTGATCTGAATGCGCGAAGCATCTGCAATAAGATAGATGAATTAGTGGCACTAATAGAGGTACATGATTTAGATCTAATCGCCATTACAGAGACATGGTTATAAGGTGATCAAAATTAGGAAATAAATATTCCAGGGTGCACAATATTTTGGAAAGACAGACAGAGTCGGCGACAGGATGGCAGATAGAGTATAATGTAGGTAAGTGTGAAGTTATTCACTTTGGTTGTAAGAATAGAAACGCAAAATATTTTTTAAAAGATGTGAAACTTGCAAGTGTGAGTGTGTTTGTACAATGAACGCAGAAAGTTAGCATGCAGGTACAGCAAGCAATTAGGAAAGTAAATGGCATGTCAGCCTTTATTGCAAGGGGATCGGAGTACAGGAATAAAGAAGTCTTGCTACAATTGTACAGGGTTTTGGTGAGGCCACATCTGGAGTATTGTGTGCAGTTTTGGTCTCCACATTTAAGAGAGGACAGTTAAGAGAGCATTGGAGGCAGTACAGCGAAGGTTCTAAGTTGGTCCCTGGGATGAGAGGCTGAGTGAATTGTACCTGCACTTGCTGGAGTTTGGAGTATTGAGAGGCGATCTCATTGAAGTATGCAGGATTCTGAACGGGCTGGATGGGGTAGATGCTGAGGGATTGTTTCTGCTGGTCAGGCAGTCTGAAGCATGGAGGCACAGTCTCAGGATAAGGGGCTGATCATTCAGCAGTGAGATGAGGAGGGATTGCTTCACTCAGAAGGCTGTTAGTCTTTGGAGTTCTCTGCCCCAGAGGGTCGTGAATGTTCCATCGATGAACACATTTAAGGCTAGGATTGACAGATTTTTGGTCTCCATGAACCAATGGATATGGTTGAGCAGGCGGGTGGATGGAGATGAAGCCTGGGATCGGCCACGGTCGCATTGAATGGCAGAGTAGGCTGGATGGGCCATATGGTCTACACCCGCTCCTATTTCTTCTGTTCTTGTGTTATTCAGCCCAGCAGTCTGAAATATTCCATTCAGATAAGAGATCAAAAATCCACAAAGTGAAACGGAGAAGCATTTACACTGATTTTGAGTAGCTCCAACTGAGGCCAGGTCCCAGAAAAATAAATATTTCACCTGCGCTAGACAAGGGGCAAATATTTGATACGCTGGCCAATGAAACATAAATCTTTCATCATTGTTTCAGGACCAGAGTCAGCCTGAGCAGGAATTGAACACTGCAAAGGCACATATGGGCATATTGGTGGATTCACAGTTAATAACATTTAGCAGGGACAGAGCGAGAACCATGCAGTGGGCAAGCTCTTCTCAGATGTGACTATTACCTAATATAAACTGCAACAAAGGGTATGGTTAGAAACAGATATTAGTCAGTATACATACTACCCTACTGTACCAAAAGGTGCTCAGAGACAGCGAATACGGCCCACTGCACCAAAAGGTATTGTTACGAGCGTTTCCACTTTTTGTTAAAACTTGAGAATCTATATTTTAAAAACTGAAAAGGATTTCAAGAATGCTGGAATCTTGAAGAGGCTAAACTTAGGGTGTTTTTCTTAAAAGGAAGGTCAACAGAAGGTTGACCAGTAAACAAATCTTACTGGAAAGCATCTGATTTCATGTAAACACAGCAAGGGGTTGCGTTATGACCTGAAGGGACAGTGTTTACAAGGAAATAACAGACCACGATATATAGCTGTCACAGGATTGCTACAGAACAATTTTGTTTCACTTTGAACTGTTAAAAAAGCCAGTTGGGTTTGGTCAAGAAACAGAAAGAGGTCTGCTTCCCTACCTGCCAGGAGAACAGAAGACTACCCTGCTTATCTTTCTCTTGAAAAGCAAAATCCTGTATCAAGTTGTACTGTTATCTCTCTCTTTGATGACATTCTGCATCTTTGAAGGAACTTTGCATCGAATGTGTGAGAATTGAAACCTTTGTTGCTGCACACCTGATGTAAGACCTATGTGAAGCCTTCTGTAGTTGCATCTCTTGAAAGTCTACCCAGACTGTTCATCAACTTTGCCTGGGAAGAATGGTTCTAGGAAGATTCCTAGTGGCAGCCACCTATTCGCCTTTGGGACACCTCGCCAAAACAAAGGACATAGATATCGTCTCTTCAGTCTAAGTTTTTTTTTTAAATTCCTTCTATTTCTTTGTAACAGCTGTAAACAAAAATCCCTTTTTTCCCCCAGCTCGCCTGTTGTTTATGTGAGTGTGTGTGTGAGAGCTAGGATAAATAAGGGGGCTTTAATATTTCTATTCACATGTATGTTTACTTTATTATTAGTTAAGACTTGGGGTCTAATAAATGGATAATTCTGTTGTTTATTAAAGAAAACTGGTTGGTGTGTTTTATTCTGGGGTAAAAAATAGAGTGTCTGATTGATGGTTTCGGTACGTGGGAAAATTTAAATATATGTTGTGACCTGTGGAGAAGTGGGACTGAATTAACAGTGCACTCCTCCCGCCTCGGTCGTAACCGTATTGAGACAGCAAATACTAGTGATTATGTACTGTATCACAGGGTATATAGTCATTCAAGCATTACCAAAAAGGCACTCAGAATGCTGACAATTACACTTTCCCATGCTATGATCAAATTTTGGCGATTATTTTCTGCACTAAAGGGTGTACACAAAGACAGCAAAACACCAGCCATTTCATACAGGACCAACGTGTACAGCAAATATTGATTATTGTACATTTTGCACTCAGATAAGAAATTCTGTTCACTATAGTGTGCCACTGAGCAGTCGAGATACTCAACACTGCCAGTTTCAAACTTTACCATACAGTCAGCTAATCTTGGCCATTCTGTCCCCAGGATTACTCACAAACAATGAATACTGCCCATTGTAGGCTTCACTACAGAACACTCAATGAATGCTGGTTATTATATAGTGCAGTGCAAGGTTTTCCCCAGAGACAATATGCTGGGAAAGTGTTTCCATTTCACTTGTGGGGGAGACCAAAACTATGGGCCATCAATATAAGATAGTCACTAATAAATCCAATATTGAACTCAGAAGAAACTTCTTTACCCAGAGAACAGTTAGAATGTGGAACTCGCTGCAAGGAATATTTGAGGCAAATAGCATAGATGCATTTAAGGGGAAGCTAGATAAACACGAGGGAAAAAGAAATAGAAGGTTAAGCTGATAGGATTAGATAACAAGTGTTGGGAAGAGGCTCGTGTGAAGTGTAAACACCTGTTGGACTGAAGAGTCTGTTTTTGTGGTGTACATTCTATGTAATGTGTCAGTAATCTTGTAGTCAGGCAGGTGCTCTCTCCTTCTCTCACAGCTCAGTGCTCTGTGGCAGAGAACAACCCCATAAGAAGGCCACCTTTGCCTGACACTTTGTGACGTAACTGTCCTCTAGTCAGACCAAACCTCAAAGGCAAAAAAATACTGTTCAATCCAGACACAGCATAGCTCTTGCATAACATTACAGGCTCAAATGCTTGCTGACCCAAGGAGGCCTGTTCTTCACCATTTATGTTCATAAATAGGCTTCCTCAAATACTACTTACATTATTGCAGCAACAATTTTAAAGTGTTATCAACGTGCCCTTGAATTGATTTCACTGTGTCCTTGGAAGAATTCAACTAATAGATTCTAAATAATTTCAGGATTGCCGTTGATCCATCTACTTGAAACATTGGTCTGCAAGCTATACAGAAGAATCATTCATTCAGGTCGCTCATGACATATTGCCTATTCTTTAACAAAGGTTTATGAACATGGAGCCAATGGTTCAAAATAACGAAAGGGTAAGGATTTGCTGAATGTGTCTACCAAACAAGCTCACAGGTTTTACCCTTTATGTTTCTTTGAGTCAGACTTTAAGCAAATGTTCAAAATGATATAATGCTTAGAAAATATTTTCAAAACAGGGGGCTGGACTTTCCCAACCCTGTGGTCGAGGGCTTAGAGGCAGGAGGCTGGGAAAATAGGGTGGGACGTCGCACTGGGATAGCTCCCCATGCATCCCTGCTGACGGAGATCTTTTCCAGGGGCAGACTGGGAATAGGGTCGACTGCCTGCTTCACAGTGGCAGGCAACCAATTAAAATGGTTAGGGCCCCAAATAGGGGCAATTTTGCAGCCGCGCTTGCATTTTGCTGTTGATGGAGTGGCCCTCACCACGTGCGGAGACCACCAACTCAATGGAGGTGACATCCCTGTGGCAGTCAGGGAGGGGGAGTGGGGGGGGGGGGGGGGGGGGAGGGTGGGCTTCTGAGCCAGAAGTCATGGGCAGGAAAGGCTGCACTCGCGGCCCAAACTATTCCTCTGGAGACCCCCGAGCGGCCTACCAGCTTTGGCCCTCAACATTAATGATTTTCACGAATGCATCTGAGGGCGCCTCCATGTTGAGGTGCCCTCGTGATCCCAGACTAACCTCAGCAGCGCCCACCTATCCTGGTGGGGCTGTTGAGGCTCCAGAGCTGGCAACCCTCTGATTGGGCTGGCAGCATCGTGAGCCCACCCGAGTGTGGAGGTGGCCAATTAGAAGGCCACCTCCGGGAAGAATGCGTCCCGAAGCACGCAGTTAAATCTAGCCCATGGTTTCTAAATCTGTGGAAGAGGAGAAAAATTGATTTCAAGGGTAGAAACTTAATTTGAATTATATGTAAGAATTATTGCTGGTGGACCAGACAGAACTGTTGGGTGTTGAGGAAAAAATGTTCAGATTCATCAAGTGTTCATTTAATCTTCCATTTTGCTGAGAGCCTGACTGGAGTCAAATTAAGTCTGGACTACGCCTTGCAGAGGCCATAGTGCCTCCTGGAAAGCGAAAACGAACAGGGAGGGTGACAGTTCACATCATCTAGCAACTGGCCAAATGGACATTGTTGGAGGTTTAGAAGATTCAATGCCCAGCTTAAGGATGGAAGGTCCAGGGAAGGAGCAGAAGGCAAGCTGGAGAGGGGAGCAGCTTGCTCCAGAAGATGGACCGTGAGAGTTTATTGATATTTTTCGGATGTCTTCACTGATTATGTCAGGTTGTACTGTGTGATGAGTGGGGACAAAGATCGCCACTCAGTCTTGGATTTTGTTTCAAGGATGTGATGGGTTTTTTGATCAACAGGAATTTTGAGACTCTGAATAAGCTACACTTGCCATCTATACTCACACATGCAGAATCATCACTTGGGCAAGGGACTGGAGGGCTGCCGGGACTAATGGGATGGATCCTTAAAAAGAGTCAATGCCTATTGGAGAAGAGAGAAAAGTGTAATAAACAAATAAAAAAAACTCCCATTACAAGACCAATCCACATAGGATGCAAAAATTACAGGGAATTTTTTTTTTATATATTATTTGTTTTTGGGATGTGGCCATTGACAAGAAACATTGTGCGAGAATAGAATCACATGTAGGCTAGAGTAGGTAGGGGTGCTAGGACCCTCAGAGACGTTAGTGACAACAATCTAACAGTTTTGATGGTGCCAGCCCACAAAAGACCAGTTTTTAAATTTCCATTGACATTTTGACATGAACTTCCAACCCTTAGGCTACTAACCCAACACCATAACGAAGAGTAGGAGTGAAGGAAGGGGGGGGGGGGAAGATGTGTTCTGCAGGGATCGGTGCTGGGACCACTGTTGTTCACCATTTACATAAATAACTTGGACTCAGGAATTGGAAGAGCAATATCAAAGTTTGCTGATGACACAAAATTGGAGGATGTAGTCAATACTGAGGAAGCCTGTGACAAAATACAAGACCATGTTAACAAACTTGCAGAATGGGCATGTGAATGCCAAATTCATTTCAATATAGATAAGTTTGAGGTTGTGCAATTTCATTGGAGGTATAAGGAAGCCATCCACTCCTTGAAAAATAAGAATCTAAATGGAGTAGAGGAGCAAAAGAATCTAGGGGTACAGATATATAAATTATTTAAAGTAACAACACATGTTAACAAAGCCACAGAAAAAGCTAACTATACACTGGGGTTCATTTCTATAGGTACAGAATTCAAAAGAGGAGATGTTATGTTAAATTTATATAGGCTTCTTTTAGGTAACTCTGCACAGTTCTGGCCTCCTCATTACACAAAATATATGGAAGCACTGAGAAAAGTGCAAAAGAGAGTTACAAGGATGATACCAGAACTGAGAGTAAAACTATCAGGAAAAATTCAAGAGGCTGGGGCTCTTTTCTCGAGAAAAGAGGTTGACAGGTGACCTGATAGAGGTCTTTAAAATCACAAAGTAGTTCAATAGGGTAGATACACAGATGTTTCCATTTGTGGGGAATCCAAAACTAGGAGCCAGAAATATGATAGGCAATAATAAATCGATTAAGGAATTCGGGAGAAACCTCTATCCAGACAATGTGGAACTCGTGACCACATGAAGTGGTTGAGGCAAATAGCATAGATGCATTTAAGGGGAAGCTAGATAGGTACATGAGGGAAAAAGGAATGGAAGGATATGTTGATAGAGTTAGATGAAGTAGGGTTGGAGGAGGCTCATGTGGAGCATAAAGCCTGGCATAGATCTACTGGGCCGAATGGCCTACTTCTATCCTGTAAATTCTATGTAATTCGATGTAAACTAAGCTACTGTAAAAGTGTGGCATAATTTACTCGTCAAATTATTGCAGATGTTAGAAATCAATAACAAAACTTAATCTAATTGTGGGGTTCAAAGGGCTTCACAAGTTAAGGCCAAGATTCTGAACCCAGAGATTAAATTAACCTAATTGTTTGGTTTGAAATTACCATTTTACTGAACATTGAACATAATCTTTCCCAAACTTACATAATAATAGTTTCTGTATGGCAGCATTTTTCTGATTGGTCGGTAGTCGGAGCTAGCACTCGGCACACAGCAGAAAGTTTATTGGCCACATTTTGCACTGTGAGGGAGGTGATTTGTGCAAATGAAACTTTTTTTGGTTTTTACATTTGGCTCCAAACGAGATCAGGTCTACAGTGAATATGTTCAAGGTTTTCACAAGTACAGTGAGAGGTGAGTTTAGCATGTACTCGTGAGACTATAATATAAAATTGAGGGAGACTGAGGTAAATGTAGTCAATGTAATATCAAAGAGAGACTGAAATTAAATATAGCCAATACAATATAAAAGAGAGAGAGAGAGAGACTGAGGTAAGTTATTATAGGAAATAGAGAGAGACTGAGGTAAAGTATAATAAATGTAATATAGAGATTGCAGAGGGAGACCCATTTTAAAAATAGAGCGGCGGGAAACAGCGAGAGTGGAGCAGGGCATAAAGAGCCCAGGAGATAGCGAGGCATCACTGAGAGAGCGGCGGGAAGATGCGAGAGCGGAGTGTGGCATAAAGAGCCCAGGAGAGGGCAAGACTTCACAGACAGCGGCAGGAAGATGCGAGAGCGGAGCAGGGCTAGTTGCTGCTGCCAGCCTAGATCCAGAGCCCGCGTTCAGAAAGAAAAATGAGGTGTGACATCACCGGGAAACAGGTAGGTAATTAGCTGGTGAGTAGTTCCTACTTATTTTATCTAAACTAGGGAATAAACTGGTGTGTCTATCTTCCTTCTTTTTTAAAAAAAAGGTTTATTACTACTAGTAAGGTGGATTAAGTATTAATAGGGTTTATCAGTATTAATAAGGTTTATTAGCATCAGTAAGGTTTATTAATAGACAAAGTGAGGCTTGGACACAGCGTGAAGCTGAGAGTTTGGTGTTTGGTAAGTGAGGGAGTTCGATGAAGTGGGGAAGGAGGAGTTTTCTTCCTTTGTTTCCAAGCTGAGTGTGCAAATTATCTTATCTCGTAAGCCAATTGGTCAGTGATTATCCACTGTAAGGGACTGCGTGTAAATAGCTGCAAAATAGAAAAACGTAAAAGTTTTAAATAACCTCTAACTACCTACAGGAGAACAGGAGAAGGAGCTGATTGGTGAGTGAGGGTCTGTAATTGTACATTCCATTGGCAACTAGTTTAAAAGTAAGGTTAAGGTATGACAGGGCAGATCAGCCGATTGGAACGTGCCTCTTGAGCTATGTGGGAAGTCGCGGACACTTCAAGTGGCCTTGACGAACACGTCTGCAGGAAGTGATCATCAACTGCAGAAACTTGAGCTCCGGGTTTCGGAACTCGAGCGGTGGCTGGAGTCACTGTGGTACATCTGCGAGGCTGATAACTATGTGTATACATGTTTAGGGAGGTGGTCACACCGCAGGTTAGGAGCGTGCAGGTAGAGAGGCAGAGAGGGAATGGGCAACCACCAGAAAGCCTAGGAGGCCCAGGCAGGTAGTGTAGGAATCCTCGTGGTTGATCTTGTTCACAAACGTGTTTTCCATTTTGGACACTGGTGAGGGCAATGGTTCCTCAGAGGTGTGCAGCAAGAGCCAAGTTAAGGGCACCATGGGTGGCTCAGCTGCACGAGTGGAAAGGAAGAGGAATGGAAGCGAAATAGTGGTAGGAAATTCATAGTTAGGGGAACAGACAGACGTTTCTACGCCCATAGACGTGACACCAGGTGGTATGTTGCCTCCCTGTGCCAGGGTTAAGGATGTCACAGAGTGGCATTCTTAAGGGGGAGGGTGAACAGCCAGAAGTCGTGGTTCACATTGGTACCAAAGACATAGTTAGAAAGAGGGATGAGGTCCTGAAAGCAGACTTTAGGGAGCTAGGTAGGACATTAAAAAGCAGGACCTCAGATGTAGTAATCCCTGGATCAGTGCCAAACGTTAGTGAGCACAGAAATAGGAGATTTGATCTGATGAATGCATGGCTAGAGAGATGGTGCAGAAGGTAGGGCTTTAGATTCCTGGGGCACTGGGACTGGTTCTGGGTGAGGTGGGACCTGTACAAACCTGTTTGCACCTCAATAGGGCCGTGACCAATATCCTTACGGTTTGCCCGTGCTGTTGGGCAGGGGGATGGGAACCTGAGGGGAGACTCAGATAGGGCAAAATCAGAAATGGAAGGCAGAAAATTAGTCAATGAGTCTGGAAGGCAGAGGAAACAAAGGATAGAAATAAAAAAAGAGTTTGGCAGTGCTCAAGGGTATCTATTTCAATGCAAGGAGTATAGCAAATAAAGCCGATGAGCTGAGGGCACAGACAGAAACGTGGCAGTATACTATCATAGCTATTACAGAAGCATGACTTAAAGAGGGACAGGAATGGCAGTTCAATGTTCCTGGTTACAGGGTTTTCAGAGATAGAGAGGGGGATAAAAAGGGAGGGGTTGTCAATTTTGGTTAGAGAAGCAATTACAGCTGTGTGTAGGGATGATATGTTGGAAGGATCATCAATTGAGGCCATATGGATTGAGTTTAGGAACAAGAAAGGGGCAATCACACTACTGGGAATGTACTATAGATACCCGAACAATCAGAGGGAGATAGAAGAGCAAATATATAGGAAAATCTCTGAGAAGTGCAAAAACAATGGGCCAGTAATAATAGGGCATTTTAACTACCCAATATTAACTGGGACAGTTTTAGTGTGAAAGGAATGGAGGAAACAGAATTCTTAAGATGCATTCAGGAAAATCTTTTTGGCCAGTATGTAGCAAGTCCAATAAGAGAGGGCGTGGTTTTCTGGACTTGGTTTTAGGTAATGAAGCTGGGCAAGTGGAAGGAGCGGCAGTGGGAGAGCATTTTAGTGGTAGTGATCATAATTCAGTAAGTTTTAACATAATTATGGAAAAGGACAGGGATAAAACAGGAGTTAAAGTTTTAAATTGGAATAAGGCCAATTTTACTAAGCTTTGGCAAAAGTGGACTGGAAACAGCTACTTGAATGTAAATCAGTGTCAGATCAGAGGGAGGCATTCAAAGGGTTCAGAGTAATTATGTTCCAATAAAGAAAAAGGGTGGGGTGGCCAAATCTAGAGCCCCCTGTTAAAGGCCGGCTACCCGATCCGAACCAGACGGGACCCGACGACATGTGTTGGGTTTGGGTCGGGCATTTGGGCTCAGGTCGGGTCGGGCCGGGTCACACATGTTTTATCACCACTTCAGGTAAGTGGCTCCAATGTTAATGTAATTTTTGGACTGGAAAGGTGATTTTGTTCGTTATTTTAAGCTTGTGCAGATCAGCAACAAAGGTTAACTGATGGCTGGGTTGTGCGTGGGAAAAAATGGAAGGACTCAGGCCGGGTCAGGCTTGGAGTTCCGTCCAGCCCGGGTCGGGTTTCATTTGCAGACCCGAGCCAGCCTTTAACCCCGGATGTCAAGGAGCTTACAGGGTATGATAAGGCAGAAAAGGAAAGCTTATGTCAGACACTGAGAACTCAATACTACAGAAAGCAGTGAGGAGTATAGAAAGTAGAGGGATAAAATCCAAAAGGAAATTAAGAAAGCAAAGAG
The DNA here is from genome assembly GCF_036365525.1 of Heterodontus francisci. NCBI lineage: Eukaryota > Metazoa > Chordata > Chondrichthyes > Heterodontiformes > Heterodontidae > Heterodontus > Heterodontus francisci. Next base: position 24,041,543 of record NC_090381.1, read on the forward strand.
AGGGCATGAAAGAATATTGGCAAGTAAAATCAAGGAGAACCCAAAGATGTTTTATCCATACATTAAGAGAATAACTAAAGAAAGAGTAGGGCCCATAAAAGACCAAAAAGGTAATCTGTGTGTGAATGCAGAAGATGTGGGTATGGTTCTTAATGAATACTTTGCGTCTGTTTTCACAGAAGAGGGGGATGCTGCAGACACTGCAGTTAAGGAGGAGGAATGTGACGTATTGGATGTGATAAACATTGGGAGAGAGGAAGTATTAATGGGATTAGCATCCTTGAAAGTGGATAAATCACCAGGGCCAGAAGAAATGTAGCCCAGGCCGTTAAAAGAAGCCAGGGAGAAAATAGAAGGTCTGACCATCATTTTCGAATCCTCACTGGAGACAGCTGTAGTGCCAGAGGATTGGAGGTCTGCTAACATTGTGCCTTTGTTGAAAAAGGGAGTGAGGGATAAACAGGCCAGTCAGTCTAACCTTAGTAGTGGGAAAATTACTGGAATCAATTCTGCAACAGGATAAACTGTCATTGAGAAAGGCGCAGATTAATCAAGGATAGTCAGCATGGATTTGTTAAGGGAAGGTCGTGTCTGACTAACTTGATTGAATTTTTTGACGAACTAGGATTGATGAGGGCAGTGCAGTTGATGTGGTCTACATATTTTAGCAAGGCTTTTGACAAGGTTTAAAAAAAAAAGCCCATGGGATCTAGGGAATGTAGCAAGCTGGATACAAAATTGGCTCAGTGGCAGGAAACAAAGGGTTCACGGGTGATTTTACGACTGGAAGGCTGTTTCCAATGGGGGTCTGCAGGACTCAGTTCTAGGTCCCCTGCTTTTTGTGGTATATATTAAAGATTTGGACATAAATATAGGGGGAATGATCAAGAAATTTGCAGATGACACAAAAATTGGCTGCATGGCTGATAGCGAGGAGGATAGCTGTAGACTGCAGAAAGATATCAATGACTGGTCAGGTGGGCAGAAAAGTGGCAAATGGAATTTAACGAAGAGAAGTGTGAGGTGATGCATTTGGGGCGGTCCATCAAGACAAAAGAAATACATAATAAATGGGAGGATACAGAGAGATGTAGAGGAAGTGAGGGACCTTGGAGTCTATGTCCACAGATCCCTGAAGGTAGCAGGACAGGTCGACAAGGTGGTTAAGGCGGCGTATGGAATCTTTTCCTTTATTAGCCAAGGCATAGAATATAACAGTAGGGAGGTTATGCTGGAATTATATAAAATATTAATTTGGCCACAACGTGAGTACTGTGCGCAGTTCTGGTCACGTCATTACAGAAAGAATATAATTGCACTAGAGAGGGTACAGAGGAGATTTATGAGAATGTTGCCAGGACTGGAAAATTGCAGCTATAAGGAAAGATTGGATAGGCTGAGTAGCTTCTGATATGTCTTCCTTTTTCCTCAATCAAGGATTCCCCCCCATTGTGGTTGACAGGGCCCTCAATCGTGTCTGGCCCATTTCCCGCACCTCTACCCTCATCCCTTCCACTCCCTCCCAGAACCACGATAGGGTTCCCCTTGCCCTCACTTTCCATCCCACCAGCCTCCATATCCAAGGGATCGTTCTCCGCCATTTCCGCCAACTCCAGCATGATGCCACTACCAAACGCACCTTCCCCTCTCCTCCCCTGTCAGCATTCCAAAGGGATCGTTCCCTCCGCGACACCTTGGTCCACTCCTCCATTACCCCAACACCTCGTCCCCTTCCCACAGCACCTTCCCATGCAATCGCAGAAGGTGTAATATCTGCCCTATTACCTCCTCTCTCCTCATTATCCAAGGCCCCCAACACTCCTTTCAGGTGAAACAGCGATTTACTTGTACTTCTTTCAATTTAGTATACTGTATTCACTGCTCACAATGCTGCCTACTGTTATATGCTCCTCTCCAACACTTCCACTCAGTCTGAAAGCATGACCCCGGGTTTCTGGTTACTTGCCATTTCAACACACCCCCCCCTTGCTCTCATGCCCATAGATATGCCCTGGGCTTGCTGCAGTGTTCCAGTGAACATCAACGCAAGCTCGAGGAACAGCATTTCATTTACCGATTAGGCACACTACAGTCTACTGGACTGAACAATGAGTTCAATAATTTCAGAGAATGATGAAAGGTCACTGATCTGAAATGTTAACTCTGCTTCTCTCTCCACGGATGCTGCCAGACCTGCATATTTCCAGTAATTTTTTGTTTCTATTTCAGATTTCCAGCATCTGCAGTATTTTTCTTTTATTATATTGGATAGGCTGGGGTTGTTTTCCTTGGAAAAGAGGCTGAAGGGAGATTTGATTGATATGTACAAAACTGTGAAGGGCCTGGATGAAGTGGATTAAAGTGATTGATGGAAGGATTAGAGGGGAGATGAGGATTTTTTTTCACCCAGAGGGTGGTGGGTGTCTGGAACCCACTGCCTAAAAGGGTGCTAGAGGCAGAAAATTTCATCTCATTTAAAAGGTGCCTGAATGTGCACCTAAAGTGCCTAACCTGCAGGGCTACGGACCAAATGCTGGAAAGTGGAATTAGGTTAGGTGGCATTTTTTTTCCAGCTGGCACAGACACGATGGGCCAAGTGACCTCTTTCTGTGCAGTAAAATTTCTATGATCCTAACTTCTGTTGGGTTTATAGGTCTTGGTTTGTTGAGTGCTTTGTTAGGTCCAGTGAAGGTTTGCACCTGTGGCCTGACAGTTGGTTGAATAGATATTGTAGCATGTGTTGAGTGACAGTTTTTGATCAATTCAGTACAAGGCTCCTGGTTCTGTCTGTCTGCAACTTATTTTGACTTTTAGATTTGGCTCCAAACGAGAGATCAGGTACCCACTTGCAGGACTGTAATTTAAAATTGAGGGAGACCGAGGTAAAATTTAATCAATGTAATATCAAATAAAGAGAGACTGAGGTTAAATAAAATATAAAACTGAGATTGGGGGAAAGTATAATCAATGCAATATAGAGATGGCAGATGGAGACTCATTTTAATTAAAGGACAACTTCTGCTGGGTTTGTAAGTCTTGGTTTGTGGTGTGTTTTGGAAGGTCCAGTGAAGCTTTGCACCTACGGGCTGACAGTTGGTTGATTACATGTTAAAGTACAGCGTGTGTTGAGTGACACCTTTTTGATGCATTCAGTGCAAGGCACCTGGTGAATGGGAAAGACACAGCTTTGGTGGGTGGTGCCTGGCACGTGGGGAACAGACTATGGTGATTGGTACAAAAAAGAAATGGAGGCAGATTGGGATAAAAGAGGTTTGACATCGCAGAATTTAAAGTAGTAGAGAGAGATTGAGGTAACATATAATCAGTATCACAGAACATTGAGAGAGAGTGACATAGTGGTGATATCACCGTCAGCGACCCAGGCAATGCCCTGGGGACATGGGTTCAAATCCCACCAAGGCAGCTAGTGGAATTTCAATTAATTAATTAATTAATTAATTAATAAGTTCAATTAATTAATTAAAATCAGGAATTGAAAGCTAGTCTCAGTGGTGCCATGAAACTATCGACTGTCGTAAAAAACGATCTGGTTCACTAAAGCCCTTCAGGGCAGGGAATCTGCTGTCCTTACCTGGTTTGGCCTACATGTGTCTTCCCACCCACAGCAATGTGGTTGACTCTTAACTGCCCTCTGAAATGGCCTAGCAAGCCACTAGTGATGGGCAACAAATGCTGGCATTACCAGCGATGCTCATATCCCATGAAAGAGTAAAATAATAATCATAATAATCTAAAATAGAGAAAGACTGAGGTAAAAAATACTATAAAATAGAGAGAAACTGAGGCGATGGCAAGAGCAGGTTTGGAATGGCACAGGAGGGAGGAAAGGAATGAGATGGGATGGCATGAGAGGAATGGCATTTGAAGGATGGGATGGCAAAGAGGGGTGAATGAGACGATGGAGTTGGTCAAGTGCAGCAAAATGGCAGGGACAATTATTTGATACAGTACAGCTGATACTGCTTATGAGTTGTGCAAATTTTTTTTTTGATGTGTAGATTTATTTGGCTATGGATGAGAGATCGTGTCTACAGTGGATGTTCAAGGTTTTCACACACACACAGCGAGACGTGAGGAAGGTAAGGGGTATAATTGAATTTTGATGTAATGAAAGTGAATCCTTTCTGGGACTTTTTTTGAAAAAGTCTTTTGAATGTTACAACGTTGTTTCCTACATTGTTGCATCCTTATGGCTGCCAATGGTTGGCAGCAGGTGGAGGGGTTCATGGAGTCACAGTTCTGTATTTATATTCCTAGGTCTGTTTTTACGCGTGGGCAACTTTATGCAGCTTTTTCCAGAGAGAAGTTTTGATTCTGTCAAAGTCTTTGGTGAAAGAATAACCAGAAGTCCATTAAAGAAGTTCACTGTAATAAAGACCTAATTTCACCACTAATGTTTTGCGAGTCACTGCTAGTTATGATATAAATAGTAAGCCCTCAATGTGAAAGATAGAATTTGGGTGGGGCATGTAACAGAGATACAATCTTACCATAAGGTAGCACCCATAATAATGAAAAAGCTACTTTTATTTTCCTTAAATGGCTGTTGTGACAAAAGCAGAATTTTCATTGTTAGATCTGCATATACATCTTTCAGGAGCAATGATAGCCACTTTAACACTTGGTTTTCAGGTGCTTTTTTGAACTGCGATTTCAATTTTCAGAGACAGTTTGTATCATATGCTTAGAAATATTAATATAATAATTGATAAATATTTATCCCTCAACCATTATCACTAAAACAGACTTTCCTCATTATCTCATTGTTTTTTGGCTGCCGTTTTCCTTACATTACCACAGTGCCTACACTTTAAAAGCATTTCTATTGGCTGTACAGTATTTTCGGACATCCCGAGGGCATGAAAGGTGTTATATAAATGTAAGTTTTATTTCTTCTCAGTCAATCTAAAATGCTTTTTTTTGAGGGAGAAAGTATTTTAAATACTAATTCAACTACCATCAGCCCAGAGAGGAATGTTGTTTGAAACTGGTGTGTCAACAATGTTACGAGGGAAGGTATTCCAGCAGCTCGAAATTTATTGCTGAAAGAAAACAGCCCTTAGTTCCTGAAGAAGCTGGGTAAACAAAGCCATTGTAAACTGTGGTTTTGGTTGGTGCTCCTGCCACAAAACAAGATACTATTGAGCTCTGATGCTCAATGCAATCAAGCTTGATAAGCAATAGCACATTCAAGGCAATAATATACATTAATACCTTCCTGTGCTGTTCAGTTATCATTTTATTGTGCTGATTATGGCCAGAGGTGGAGGAAACTCCATAAGCAGCACTTATGTATTTAACACCACAGATTGTGTCTTTGGAAACGTTTGCTGAGAGAGCTGGAAGAACGATGAACTCTTTTAGACAGTCAACACAGTTGTATGTAATGTAATCTGCTGATTGCAATATTATGCAGCACGCTTATGTTTCCATTTTAATGAACCATCTTATTTATGAATAAATCTGGACAGTTGGTAAAATGGTAGCAGCGTGATTACTTTCCAAATTAGCAGAGGAATTGTGTACTGTAGTACTCTCCAGCAAACAAATTCATCTCAATGAGGGTGAATTATCAGATCAAACTCTGCATCAAATACTAATTTGGTGCAGAGATTAAAGGTGCTGGTTGCAGTTTGTAAGAGAGGCAGTATGCTAATAGAAACTGTTGCCCAGTTGTTCAATTGAGAAAAATACAGGAATAAATCCCAATGCTAATCAGTGTGGTGGCTCAATTTTAAAATTGAATGTCTCATCAATATAACTTAACACTCAGACTAAAAACAGGCAGAATCAAATTTAAAAAGTAATGAGGAACCAAAACAAACACAAGGAAAGATTGTGGTGAAAGACTCAAATAACAAGGAAAAGCTTTTCAAATTGTTCTCATTAAAAAGTGCATCTTCCTTCTACCCACTTTGTGTTTGACTTTCTTCCTCCCTCTGAGTCACATCCTTGTCTCCCTGTACTGTCTGTATCTCTGATTACTTACCTGTCAAGGGAGTGACCATGATCAGTTGCCTTTGATCCTGTTCCAGGTAGGTTTCGAGTAAAATGGCTGTAACCAATTCTAGAGCTTCAGACCAGGGACAGCTCAACACCGTTCAGCTGGTGGTGAAGGATAATGAAGGAGGTGCACTGGTTGACCGTACCTTCTTCATTAAGAAACTCCTTATTGATTGCTGTGGATTCCAAGCTGCAGACATCTACTGCCTGCAGGACTTCCCAAGCAGTGGATATTTCGACGTGACATTCAGGAATGTGGCGGGATGCATCAAGTTCCTGAAGGTGTTCAAGGAGAGGGGAGACCAGGTGCTGCTGTCGATCCTCACAGTGGAGCCACTCTTCACGCTGCTGTCACAATGCGACCGGGTGGTGACAATCCACCTCTACAAGCTCCATGTTCATGTCGTCGATATGCTCATCTTCCTCGCCAGGTACGTCGAGGAGGCCGGGAGCAGTACTGATGTCAAGGACCCCTTTGGGATTTGGACCAGCAAGCAGGTGGTCAAGGTCACCTTGAAGGTCGATGCCAATGGAGCCATCATCCATCCTCCCTCCAGCTTCGCTATCAGGGGAAGTCGAGGCTTCTTGGTCTACGCGGGGCAGCCCAGAGTTTGTCGTACCTGTGACAAATCTGGTCATATGGCAGCTAACTGCAGCACAGTTGTCTGCAAGATCTGCAAGAAGGAAAGCCATCAGACCAAGAACTGTAAACAGAGTAAGTGTGCAACCTGTGTGGTGAGGCAGGCCACCTCTACGAAAGCTGCCCCAAACACTGCCTCAGTTATGCACAGGCTGCGAAATCCAAGGAAAGGCCGGGAGAAGGAACGGTGAATGGGTCTGGTGCTGGGAATAAGACAAGAAATCCTCCCCGCAGCGAGGAACGTCTGAGAAGGGGAGGCAGCTGCAACCAGTGATCCAACACCTACCCCATACCCGGAAACTCCTCCGATACAGACAGAATCAATGGAGGAGGAGTTAGCAGATGGACAAATTAGTCAGTGGCAAGTGGTAAAAAGGAAAACCACAAAGAAGAAGCCTCCAAAAAAGGAACAGGTCACCACCCAAACCAGTGGCAAGAGGAGGCTACCATCTGAGACACACTATTCTAGCTCCTCCTCATTGGATGAGGAAGGGCCGGAAAGACGGCACCTGCAAAAGAAGCGTCAGAACTCAAAGGAGCTGGAAGAGAAAGGCCTCCAGCTTCGGGGCACTGAAAGCTGTGACAGGCCAGTCGCACCCCAACCCCAAAGCGCCAAACCCAGCGCACCCTAGCTCCAAGAGACCAAGAGCAGCGAAGCATCTGGCGTACTCCATTTCCGGGAAGCTGGGAGCAGTGATGTCTTCGAGGAGGGACAGAGGAGAAAGACACCACCAGCAGAGGACAGCCCAAGCCTTGCTGCCTACAACGGACCACCCCCCCACCCCCGATGTCACCCCAGCGGAACAAACACCCCATGAGTAACCAGGAGGGGTTTCTGAGCCCAACGAATGTGAAACTGCTTGTGTACACTATGGGTGTGCAGGAACATATCCAAGGACTGGGACTAGCAACGATACCTGGTGTGGTAAGCAACACCCAATTTTAAAATGGGTATAAAGATTGCTTCAATTAACGTGCGTAGCGTTAAATCCACTACACGATGTGTTTCGACCTTGGACTACCTCACCAAGGTCAAAGCCGACCTGCTTTTTCTGCAGGAGTGTGGAATTCCGCACCTCAGCACTTACAGCCGATGGTCGCGATGGTGGTCCCACAGGACATGGATCTGGTCAGGGGGAAATGATTCCCATTTCTCCGGCCTGGGTATTCTGCTGCGGGGAGGCAACTTCACCATCTCCGAAGTTAAGGATGTGGTGGGTGGTCGCCTCCTCGTAGCAGATGTAATGTACAACAATGCTCCACACCGGTTAATCAATGTGTACGCCCCGGTTCAATGCAGCAAGCGGCTGACCGTCTTCCAGCAGCTCCCACTGCTGCTGGTGACATCCAGGCCGGTCATTCTTGGTGGTGACTTCAACTGCATCATTAATGCAGCTGGACGATCCAGCAGTGATGACAGCAAACTGGACACTACGTCCAGATTCCTAATGGAAACAGTAAAAGATGCCAAGCTGCACGACGTCTTCAGCAAACCTGCAGACGGAGTGCAGTGTAGAACACCTGGTCAAGACCGGATGAGTCTGTCTGTTCCAGGATTGACTTCCTGTTTGTGTCCTGTGCTTTCACGGTCAGATCCACCGACATCAAGCCGTCGTTCTTCTCTGACCACTGCCTCTTACTGGCCGACTGTCACTTACAGGATGACCAGCAGGTTGGCAGGGGGATATGGAAGCTAAATATTACACTGCTAACCCCAGAGAACATTGGGGAACTCAAAAGGGATTACAAAGATTGGAGAACCGTGAAACCCCTCTTTGAGTCTCCAGTGCACTGGTGGGAAGCAATCATAGCGAATATCAAGAGGTTCTTTATCTTCAAAAGGTGTTCAGAGGCCAAGAGAGAGACAGAGGGAAATGTTTCAACTCCAGAAAAGAATGCAAAATCTGCTTCAGCTGCAGTTGATGGGGGGGAGGGGGTGGGAAAAGAGATCAACGAGGATTTCCAAGAGATGACGAGCCAGCAGGCCTCCCTCTTTGCCACGGAGACCTTCAAGATCATCTTCTGGTCCAGAGTCCGCTCCGTTGAGCAGGATGAGATGTGCTTGCGTTTCTTCTTCCAAAAGGTACACAGACAGCTCTGTGATCAGCAGCCTGCAGAAAGAGGATGCCTCGGTAATGTCTTTGCAGTCTGACATACCAAGAATTAGCAAATCCTTTTATGCTGGGCTGCATGACGTGAAGCCAATGGACAGCGCGGCTTCCCAGTCCTTCCTGTCATCTATCAGGAGGTCTTAGATGACAGCATGCGGGAGAGTCTGGACAAACCGCTAACTCTGGACGAGCTGAAAAAGGCCGTCAGGTCCTTCAAGACGCGTAAAACGCTCGGAAGCGACAGCTTACCAGTTGAGTTGCATTCGGCTCTGTGGGACTGGATCAGCCCAGACCTGCTAGAAGTGTATGAGAGTATGCTTCTGGCCGGCAGCATGTCAGAATCCATGAGGAAAGGCATCATCACCCTCATCTACAAGCGGAAGGGGGAGAAGGCGGAAATCAGAAATTGGCGGCCCATCTCACTGCTTAATGTAGACTACAAGATTCTGTCCAATCAGCGCCAGTCGGGTCAAGTTTGCTCTGGAATTAGTGATTCACCCCGACCAGACCTATACTGTACCTGACAGGAAGATCTCTGACAGTCTCGCGCTACTCAGGGATACAATCGCCTATGTACGGGACAGGGGGCTGGATTCCTGCCTCATCAGCTTGGACCAGGAGAAGGCTTTTGACAGGATATCGCACACATACATGATGGACGTGCTCTCCAAAATGGGGTTTGGGGAAGGAATCCACAATTGGATCAAAATGCTCTGAACAAACATCAGTAATGCAGTCTCAATCAATGGGTGGGAATCAGAAAGTTTCCCGATCAAATCTTGAGTCAGACAGGGCTGTCCTCTCTCCCTTGTCTTGTTTGTTTACTGTATCGAACCCTTTGCTGAGTCCATTAGGAAGGATGCAGGCATAAGACACTCCCAGGCAGCGGAGGCACTCAGGTCAAAGCCTCTCTATACATGGACGACGTCGCCGTCTTCTGCTCAGATCTGCTGTCCGTTTGCAGACTGATGAGCATCAGCGACTGGTTCGAACTGGCCTCGGGAGCCAAAGTAAATCGCGGTAAGAGCAAGGCCATGTTCTTTGGGAACTGGGCCAACTGAACCCTTGTCCCCTTCACCGTCAGGTCAGACTACCTGAAGGTGCTGGGGATATGGTTCAGAAGGGCCGGGGTGTGCACCAAAACCTGGAAGGAGCGAGCAGCCATGGTACACCATAAACTGAGCATGTGGGAGCAGCGTTCTCTCCCCATTGTGGGTAAGAACCTGGTAATCAGGTGTGAGATGCTCACGTTGTTGTTGTATGTGGCGCAGGTCTGGCCCAAAGCCCACTCCTGTGCCATGGCAGTCACCCGAGCCATTTTCCGCTTTATCTGGGAGATGCAAAATGGACCGGGTCCGGAGGGACACGATGTTCAAACCTCTGGATAAAGGCGGAAAAAACTCATCCAACGTCACCCTCATCCTGATGACCACCTTTGTGGGCGGCTGCATCAAGCTGTGCGTAGAGCCCAAGTACGCAAACACCAAGGGTCACGTGCTGAGGTTCTCTCTGTCCCTGGTGTTGCGAAGGATAGGTCTGGCCACATTGCCGCGGAATGATCCATCCAGTTGGACTGTGCCATACCACCTATCGTTTGTGTAGAACAACACCTTTGACCACCAATCCATCAGGCAATGGTCTGCACAGAATGTCCTACGGGAAAAGGAGATGGTGGATCCTGTCGGATGGTTCCCTGAGCCGATTGCCAAAGTCATTTGGAGGAATGCTTCATCACCAGAACTTTCCAACAAGCACCAAGACGTAGCTTTGCTGGTGATGAGAAGGGCCCTCCCAGTCAGATCCTTCCTGCACGCCCGGAATCTCACCACCTCGGCATGTTGCCCTTGAGGTGGGGAAAGAGACGGTTGCCCACCTCCTTCTGGAATGTGCCTTTGAAAAGCAGGTGTGGAAAAAGATGCAGTGGTTTTTGTTGAGGTTCATCCCAAGCAGCTCTGTAACACAGGAGTCTGTGCTCTATAGGCTGTTCCCAGGGACGCACACCGAAATAAACATCAACTGCTGCTGGAGGACCATCAATTCGGTGAAAGACGCTCTTTGGTCTGCCCAAAACTTGCTGGCCTTCCAGTGCAAAGAGTTGTCCACGACCGAGTGTTGCAGGCTGGCACATTGCAAGGTCCAGGACTATGTGCTGAGGGATGCACTAAAGCTTGGGGCAGCTGCTGCAAAGGCTCAATGGGGAAAGACCACTGTGTAAGGTCCATAGTGAACCGATGAGCTGGACCCATGTAAAACCCCTCGGGTTTTGCTGTAAAATATACATTGTATGTAAAATGGAATGGAAGGGTTGTAAGGTAACTCTCTCCTGTATTGAAGAAAACTGATTTCCTTTGCACTTTCTGGAATGTAAATTTGGTGCCGTTTTGAACAGGTTTGTAATGTATTTTTTTTTTTTTTTACAGATTTTTGTGAATTAAGTATTTTTTGGGGAAAAAAAATCTGATTGTGCCCAACTCTTTCATTATCTTTATTTCTCCAAGTCTCCTCTTCTCCATCTTCTCATAGCTGCTGCCCAATATCTGTCTGGCTCTCATCTGTTCCTTCACTGATAATCCTACACTCTATGGCTTATTTTGGAGACTGCAATAGCACCTGGGGGAGTCAGAGGGCTTAGGGGCAAAGAAAGGTAGAGTGCAGTAAGATGTGCTGATGACATGTACTGAGGAAGCAGGGGATAAGAAGGAGATAGAGAGCAGGGCTGCGAGTAGTCAATAAGGGAGCAAGAAACTTGAGTCTGGGATAGCAATCATATAGAATCATAGAATAGTACAACACAGGAGGCTAGTCAGCCCATCGAGTCTGTACTGGCTCTTTCGAAGAGCCATCCAGTTAATTCCATTCCCCTGCTCTTCCCCATATCCCTGCAATTTTTTCTTCTTCAACTATTTATTAAAGTCTGTTTTAAAAGCTACTATTGAATCTATTCCCACTGCCCTGTCAGGCAGCGCTTTCTAAATCCTAACCACTTGTCAGATGATGTTAAGAGACGCGGGACCTAGTCAAGACAACGTGCATTTCTTAAAGAATATGGAGACTGAAATTAGTGATGCTTTAATTGATATTTTTGTAAATTCACTACAATCAGGAGATTCCAGAGGATTTTTTAAAAAAAAATGTCAAGATACACTGTAGACCAGTAAACTGCAGGGAAAGTATTTGAAATAAATTTGATAGATCTGGCAGGTGAAGTGAAGGTTGAAAAGCACAACTTGTTGAATGAAGGCCAATGAGGAAAAGGTCACATGTCTAACTAACTTGCTGGGTTTCCTGAGGACAACAGTGACCTGGTAGAAAGGGGAATGTAGTTGATCAAAAATATGGCTCTTCAGAAAGCTTTTGAAAATATTCCACATAGGTTACTGCAGCTAAACTAAGGAATCTTGGAATAAAAGGTCAAGTATGTCACTGGATAGATAATAGGCATACTTTCTACTTTTGATATGCATCATCCAATTTGCTGATACTATCAATGACAGCAAATATTGAGGACAATGTAATCGCATTTAGAAAGATTTTTTCATCTTTGAGGTAACTGGACTAATATGTGCAGTAACATAACCACTACATTACCCAACTCCTTAGCTTGGTGAGAGAATGATAGTAGAATGAAGGGTAGGTAGTTAGTTTGATCTTAGAGTAAGTTAAAGGTTCGGCACAACATCATGGGCCGGAGGGCCTGTACTGTGCTGTACTGTTCTATGTTCAAACTGTATTTGTCCATGTGCATAGAAACTCCTCCAGATTAAGTGGACTGCTTTGTCCTGCATGTTGTCAAGTTAAGTGTTATTGGGCTCCACTCATCCAGATGAGTGAATATTCCACCATACTCCCAATATGAATTTGGAGAGGCTCTGAGAGGTCATGAGGTGAGCCACTCATCAGACTACCCAGCCATGGGTTGCTATTCAGAACTATATTTCCCATTATCCAGTATCCAAATACATAAAATGGCAATTTATTTAAAAATGCTCAACATCATACAAAAACAGAGCTGTTCTGAGCTTCACTGACACATCAGTGAGCATTTAGTGTCTAGTGTGGAAGTGAGCCATCACAGAGAACAGGGAATCCCAGGTTCAACTCTGACCTGTAATGAATTAGCTAATTGCACAGTAAAGAACAATAATCAGGATCAGTACTTCCTGGCAAGGAAGACAGAGAGAAGACAAAACATCAGCTAGGGATCATACACTCAATTCTACTACAGTGGAAATGTTGTGTGCATAAATTAGGTGAGGGCACAGTTGGGCGAGTCTGATGCCTCTCTCAATTGAACAGCTTGACAACACTCACTGTCCTGGATCACACAAAGAATGATCACTTGGGTAAGTTACCAATGGACAGCCAGTGTCCATAGAACTGCAGCACCTTGGGGGTGGTGATAAAATTGAGAGAGGATATTTTATCAAAAAAGCTCCAGCTTTTCATTTTCAGTAGATACAGGGCCAGTCACAAATGAAACCTGATCCCTAAATGAATCCGCCCTGAGAAAAATCATAGCAAACCTTCCAAAATCAGAAAGATTCAAAACAGCTGAAGAATTACATGAGTCAGCCAGCCTGGGAACGGTTACTCTCCAGCTTTAGCAAGTGGAAAACAAAGCAACTCACACCAGCTTGAAACAAGTAACATTAGTGCCTACCTCTGGATCTCTAATCCTTCACTGACTTTATAATCAGTCTTTTATAAACACAAATAGTTAAAAGTCATCAAAGGAATGGTGGGGATGACTAGGGACTAAAAAGGAGATCTTGGCATGGAGGCAGAGGGCGTGGCTGAAATCAGTCTTCACTAGAGAAGAGGATGCTGCCAATGTAAAAGAGGAGGCAGAAACGATGCTGGATAGGATAAAATCAGAAAAAGAGGTACGTAAAAGGTTGGCCGGTCTCAAAGTAGAAAAGTTACCTCGTCCAGCTGGGATACATCTGGTAATGGCGAACTGTTGTTTTTCAGACTGGAGGGTAGTATACTGTAGTTTTAATCAGGGGTCAGTATAAGGACCACTGTTCTTTTTGGTTATATATTAATGTAACATTAATGTATAATTATATATTAATGACCTGGATTTGGGCATACATGACATAATTTCAAAGTTTGCAGATGATAAAAAAAACTTGGAGATGTGGAGTCAAATAGTTATACAGCACAGAAACTGGCCCTTTGGCCCATCGGGTCCATTCCGGTCATCAAGCGCCTATCTATTCTAATCCCATTTACCAGCACTTGGCCGTAGCCTTTCTGCTATGGTGTTTCAAGTGCCCATCTAAATACTTCTTAAATGTTGTAAGGGTTCCTGCCTCTACCACCCCTTCAGATTCCAAACACCCTCTGGGTGAAAGAATTTTTCCTCAAATTCCTTCTAAACCTCCTGCCTCTTACCTTAAATCTATGCCCCCGGTTATTAACCCCTCCGCTAAGGGAAAAAGTTTCTTCCTATCTACCCTATCTATGCCCCTCAAAATTATGTATACCTCAAACAGGTCCCCCCTCAGCCTTCTCTGCTCTAAGGAAAACAACCCAGGCCTATCCAGTCTCTCTTCATAGCTGAAATGCTCCAGACCAGGCAACATCCTGATGAATCTCCTTTGCACCCTCTCCAGTGCAATCACATCCTTCCTATAGTGTGGCGACCAGAACTGCACATAGTACTCCAGCTGTGGTCGAACTCGCGTTTTATACAGCTCCATGATAACCTCTCTGCTCTTATATTGTATGCCTCGGCTAATAAAGGCAAGTATCCCATATGCCTTCCTAATCACCTTATCTACCTGTGCTGCTGCCTTCAGTGATCTATGGACAAGCACACTAAGGCCTCTCTGTACTTGCTAGGGTCCTACCACCCATTGTTTATTTATTTAGAGATACAGCACTGAAACAGGCCCTTCGGCCGACCGAGTCTGTGCCGACCATCAACCACCCATTTTTATACTAATCCTACATTAATCCCATGTAAACTACATTTTGAGGAGGTGACACATGTAGTCACCTCCTCGAAAAATTCAATCAAGTTTGGTGGACATGATCTCCCCCTGACAAAACCATGCTGACTATTGATTAATCCCTGCCTCTCCAAGTGGAGATTAATCCTGTCCCTCAGACTTTTTTCCAATGGTTTCCCGACCACTGGTATTAGACTCACTGGCCTGTAATTACCTGGTTTACCCCTGCTACCCTTCTTGAATAATGGTACCACATTTGCTGTCCTCTAGTCCTCTGGCACCTCTCCTGTGGCCAGAGAGGATTTGAAAATTTGTGTCAGAGCCCCTACTATCTCCTCCCTTGCCTCACATAACAGCCTGGGATACATCTCATCTGGGCCTGGGGATTTATCCACTTTTAGTAAATAATCGAGTCATAGAGAGATACAGCACTGAAACAGGCCCTTTGGCCCACCGAGTCTGTGCTCACCATCAACCACCCATTTATACTAATCCCACATTAATCCCATATCCCTACCACATCCCTACCTTCCCTCAGTTCTCCTACCACCTACCTACACTAGGGGAAACTTACAATGGTCAATTTACCTATCAACCTGCAAGTCTTTGACAGTGGGAGGAAACCGGAGCACCCGGCGTACACCCACGCGGTCACAGGGAAAACTTGCAAACTCCGCACAGGCAGTACCCAGAACTGAACCCGGGTCGCTGGAGCTGTGAGGCTGCGGTGCTTGCCACTGTGCTGCCCACATTAGGTGGTTAGTAACAGACTTCAGGAGGACAAAAGCAGACTGGTGAAATGGGCAGACACGTGAGAGATGAAATTTAACACAGAGAAGTATGAAGTAATAAATTTTGGTGGAAAGAAAGAGAGGCAATATGAACTAAATGGTATAATTTTAAAAGAGGTGCATGAACAGTGACACCTGGGGGTGCACATGCACACATCTTTAAAAGGTAACAAGACAAGTTGAGAAATAAAAACAAGAAATGCTGGAACCACTCAGCAGGTCTGGCAGCATCTGTGAAAAGAGAAGCAGAGTTAACGTTTCGAGTCAGTGACCCTTCTTCGGAACTCCGAAGAAGGGTCACTGACCCGAAACGTTAACTCTGCTTCTTTTCACAGATGCTGCCAGACCTGCTGAGTGGTTCCAGCATTTCTTGTTTTTATTTCAGATTTCCAGCATCCGCAGTATTTTGCTTTTATTAAGACAAGTTGAGAAGGCTGTTTGAAAAAAGCATACTTAGCTTTATTAACTGGGGCACTGAGCACAACAGAAAGGAAGTTATGCTAAAGCTTAATGGATTACTGGTGTTACGACAGAGGCGGGAGTAATGCACTGTCAATTCAGTCCTAATACTCCACAGGTCGCAGCATATTATTAAAGTTTTCCCACCTACCGGAAATTAGCCAAATTAAAACACTTTAGTAACGCCCAGAATAAAACAGATCATACCAGGTATCTTTAAACAACAACAAATTAACTATTTATCAATAAACTAAATCTTAAACACTATTAAGGTTAACTTATGTCTAAAGACTTTATAACTTCTTATTTTTTCTTAACCCTAATGCACACACACATACATGCAAAAATCAACATACAAACAGTATTTCTTATGAATAAAATTAGCTTAGTGGCAGGAGGCAGAGGGTGATGATCGAGGGTTGTTTTTGCGAGTGGAAGCCTGTGACCAGTGGTGTACTGCAGGTATCGGCGCTGGGGCCCTTGCTGTTTGTAGTGTATATTAATGATTTAGACATGAATATAGGAGGTATGATCAGTAAATTTGCAGATGACATGAAAATTGGTGGTGTCGTAAATAGTGAGGAGGAAAGCCTGAGATTACAGGACGATATAGATGGGCTGGTATGATGGGCGGAGCAGTGGCAAATGGAATTTAATCCTGAGAAGTATGAGGTGATGCATTTTGGGAGGACAAACAAGGCAAGGGAATATACAATGGATGATAGGATCCTAGGAAGTACAGAGGGTCAGAGAGACCTTGGTGTACTTGTCCATAGATCATTGAAGGCAGAAGCACAGATAGATAAGGTGGTTAGGAAGGCATATGGGATACTTGCTTTTATTAGCTAAGGCACAGAAAAAAAGAGCAGGGAGGTTATGATGCATCTGTATAAAAACGCTAGTTAGGACACAGTTGGAGTACTGTGGACAGTTCTGGGCACCACACTACAGGAAGGATGTGATTGCACTGGAGAGGGTGCAAAGGAGATTCACCAGGATGTTGCTTGGGCTGGAGCATTTCAGCTATGAAGAGAGACTGAAAAGGCTAGGGTTGTTTTCCTTAGAGCAAGGAAGGCTGAGGGGGGACCTGATTGAGGTATACAAAATTATGAGGGGCATTGATAGGTTAGTTAGGAAGAAACTTCTTCCCTTATCGAAGGGATCAATAACCAGGGGGCATAGATTTAAGGTAAGGGGCAGGAGGCCTAGAGGGGATTTGAGGAAAATAAAATTCACCCAGAGAGTGGTTAGAATCTGGAATGCACTACCTTGAAGGGGTGGTAGAGGAAGGAACCCTCACAATATTTAAGAAGTATTTAGATGAGCACTTGAACACCATAGCATACAGGGCTATGGGCCAAGTGCTGGAAAATGGGATTAGGATAGTTAGGTGCTTGATGGCCGGCACAGACCTGATGGGCCTGTTTCTGTGCTGTATAACTCTATGACTCTAGGACTCTAAAATAAGTAGCTGGGTAGTAAGTTCTGGTAAGTTACGTTCCTGGTTGGTGAGGTGTCCCAGATTAGAACAATCAGATGCCACTTGAAGTCTCCAGGTGAATTTGACGAAACAGTCTTTCAATAGATAGGCATTTGAAGCATTTCCATTGCAGGAGGCATCACACAGTTGTTTCAACGAGTATAGCCACAGGTCTATTTGGATTCTAAAATTGGTAGTTTTTAAGTTGAAACTTTACTGAGAACTCCAGCAAACACAAACAAACAACAGTGTCCCTCTTAAAGACAAATGTTCTTTTTTTCCAGGGTTTTTTTTTCTCCTGAGGCAATATAGAGCCTGAAGATAAATGTAGATTTTCCTGCTAAGAGAGAGGGATCCTTCCTTTCAGTGAAGCATGCTTCACCAGTCTCTAGTTCAGACCTGCTGAAGCCAGTCTTTATCCACTGTTAAAAGCTACAGTACGCCATGTGACCGTTTCTCTCTCCTGCTATGGCCTAGGAAACAGGTGCAGCTTCTGGCACACTGTGCTCAGTCTTAAAGGCACACGGTTTTAAACAGAGGAGAAAAAAACAGTTCCGTGACACCTCCACCCGTGGCGAAATGAGTTGCCATTCTTAAAATGCGCTTCATTACAATGCAAAAGATAGAAACTGAAATAAAACATTTTTCACCTTCATGATCCCATTCACTCTACTGATAAATTACAGAATTTCTCTTTGTACCATCGCCATTCAGGTAACTTAACATGGTTAAATTCGTGATGAAGCGTCTGCGATAACATTGTTTTTCCCTGAAATATGTACAATTTTCAAATGATAAGACTGTAACAACAAACTCCATCTAAATATTCTAGCATTTCAGATTTTAAACTTTTCCACGAACGTTAATGGCATTGTGGTTGACTCTTAAATGCCCTCTGAAATGGCCTAGCAAGCCACTCAGTTATATCAAACGGATAGCACCATTGGTGTACCTACACCCCAAGGACTGCAGCAGTTCAAAGAAGGTAGCGCACCACCACCTTCTCAAAGGAAATAGGAATGGGCAATAAATGCTGGCCTAGCCAGCGACTTCCACATCTCATCAACGAATAACAAAAGGGTTATGGTCAGTGTATATTAGTGATTCTTTATAGTCTTGGCAGACATATACTTGAAAATGTTTGACAGCCAGCAAAAGTCCTAATGTTTCTTTTACTACGGTGGAATACTTTGTTGATGGCAATTTAGTTTTCTTGAAAAGTACCCTACTGGCTTCTCAATGTCCAATTTGTCATCCTTCAATAGGACTGCACCAACCCCAGGTTGCTAGCATCAATCGCTATTTTAAAGGGTTTAGCAAAATTTGGAGCAGCCAACACTGGTTGATTAGTTTAGATTGCCTTTAGCTTTTCAAAAGTTGCTTGGCATTCATCTGACCATACTACTTTGTTTTTCTTTTTTTGAAGCAAATCAGTTAATGGAGCAGCCATAGTACTAAAGTTCCGTACAAATTTCCTGTAAAAACTGCACATCCCTAAAAACCTCATTGTTCCACATTTAGATTTAGGTATAGGGAACTCCATTAGGGCTTGAACTTTGCCGTTTTTGGCAATACCTGTCCTTGCCCCACTATGTGTCCAAGGTAAGTTACTTTTGCTTTTCCGAATTTGTTTTTTTCCAGATTTATCATTAAGTCCACTGCTTGTAGTTTTTTTAAATAGAATTTTTAGCTGGTTTAAGTTTTCTTGCCAAATGTCACTGTATATTAGTACATCATCAAGATACTCTACACAGTTGGGAACACTGGCTCCCACCTGATTCATTAATCTCTGAAAAGTGGCTGGGGCATTCCGTAGCCCAAATGGCATCGTCCGGCACTGATAAAGACTGTCAGGTGTTACAAAAGCTGATATCCCGTTGGCTTGAGGAGTCAAAGGAACTTGCCAGTATCCCTTTAACAAGTCGGTCTTGGTAAGAAACTTTTCACTGTCCACTCTGTCGATACAGTCTTCTAAATGCGGAATTGGGTAGGAGTTTGCCTTTGTTACTGCATTGACTTTTCTGGGTTGACTCGTTGGGTTTAGGTACTAGAACTGTTGGTGAACTCCAGCTGTTTTGACCACGTTTGATCAAGTTATTTTCCAGCATGTATTGGATCTCTGCTTTTACTTGGGCCTGTTTGTCCAGACTTAAGCAATAAGGATGTTGCTTTAAAGGAACAGATTCCTCTATATCCACATTGTGTGTCGCTAAAGTTGTACATCCTGGTTTATCCCTACAGAGTCTTTCAAATGTTGTGAAAAGCCTGGTTAGGTCTTTACGTTGTTTTGCCTCTAAGTGCAAAAGCATGTTGTCCAATTTTTCTTGCCTCTCTGTATTCGCTAATCTGATAGTTGGAGGTTCAATCTGAGAATTGTCTAGGCCTCCATCTGCCTCATCCTCACTATCCTTTTCCTTCTCAACAGTCCCAATTACCTGACATACCTGTACTGGCGCATCCTCCTCCCTGCGATAATATTGTGTTCACATATTGATGTGACACAACACATTCTTCTTCCAGTGATCAGGGGTGTCAATCAAGTAATCTACTTTACCCACTCTTTTAATCACTTTATTTGGGCCACTAAACTGTGCTTTTAATGGTTCCCCCTGTAATGGTAACATCACCAATACTTCAGCCCCTGGTTGAAAATTGCGGGTCTTTGCAATCCTATCTGCCCATTTTTCATATTGGCTTGGGATGCTTTAAGGTGTTCCTGAGCCACACCGCAAGCTTTCGTGAGCCTCTCCTGGAACACAGAGACATAGTCTAGTATTGAGGATTCATTCCTTTGTTCTAAGAATCTGTCTTTTATGAGTTTTAGAGGACCTCTTACTTTATGTTCGTAAACCAGTTCCAAAGGACTGAAGCCTGTAGACTGGTTCGGTGAGTCTCTGGTGGCAAATAAAAGAAAGTCTAGTCCTTCATCCCAGTCATGCGGATATTCGTAACAGTATGTTCTCATCATTGTTTTGAGAGTTTGGTGGTACCTTTCTAAAGCTCCCTGTGACTGTGGGTGATACGCTGAAGATTTAAACCGACTGATACCCAAATTGATGATCACTTCTTGAAATATCTTAGACATGAAATTAGAACCTTGATCCGATTGAACTTCAAGTGGTAATCCATATCACGTAAAGAACTGGGTAAACTTTTCTACCACTATTTTAGCAGTAATTGTCCTCAAGGAATGACCTCTGGAAATCGAGTAGCCATATCCATGATGTATTGATGTCCCGCTTTTGTTTTTGGCAAAGGTCCTACAGAGTCTACCAATATCCTGCTAAATGGTTCCTCAATCACTGGTATGGGAACTGGTGGTGCTGGTTTCATGGTAGGTTGCGGTTTTCCCACCATTTGGCATGTATGGCACGTCCTACAAAATTGTCTCACATCCTTTGTAAGGCCTGGCCAGTAATAACGTTGGCTTATATGTGATTTAGTCTTCCGAATGCCCTTATGTCCTGCAAAATGAATGTCATGTGCTCACCTTAATAATCCCTGGTGATATTTAGGTGGTACCACTATCTGTTCAACAATTGTCCGGTCTTCATCTACAAGGGCGGCACAGTGGCGCAGTGGTTAGCACCGCAGCCTCACAGCTTCAGGGACCCGGGTTCGATTCCGGGTACTGCCTGTGTGGAGTTTGCAAGTTCTCCCTGTGTCTGCGTGGGTTTTCTCCGGGTGCTCCGGTTTCCTCCCACAAGCCAAAAGACTTGCAGGTTGATAGGTAAATTGGCCATTATAAATTGTCACTAGTATAGGTAGGTGGTAGGGAAATATGGGATTAGTGTAGGATTAGTATAAATGGGTGGTTGATGTTCAGCACAGACACGGTGGGCCGAAGGGCCTGTTTCAGTGCTGTATCTCTAATAAAATAAAAAATAATAAAAGTATATAAGGCGGTCTCCATTTCCTTCTCAAAACCCCATCTTCCATATAATAGCCTTGTGGAACTCCTTTCGCCTCAGCTTCTGTCAGAGCCCCGTCTGTGCCATTCTGTATAACTCTGGATCAGCTTGCTATGCTGTAATTATAGAAGATCTGTTAAACATCTCATTTGGATTATCTAAATCCCCAAATAAGATTTCAGATACTTGGCTATTTGTTTGTAGTGCCACTTTTACCTCTGACAATGAAATTTGTTTAGCCATTGCTCGGGTGACTACACACGCAGGAAATATTCCAGGAACTTGTTCCTGTAATTGTTCCATTTCCCTAACTTCACTTCGTTCCTCTGTAATTATAGGCGAAACTGATACTTTTGATCCAGCCAAATCATTTCCTTGGAGTAGATCAATTCCCTCTACTGGCAAACTGTGGACAACTGCTATAGTTACCATCTCAGATATTAAGTCACTCTGTAGGTGTACTTTATATAAAGGTATGGGTATATACTCCCCGCCAATTCCATTAACTAAAACTTTAGTGTTGAAGGCGTCCTCTGGTGGAAATGTTGCATCTTTCCCCAGCAAGAGTATTTGGGTTTATCCTGTATCCCTGAGTATAATGATAGATTTTCCTGCTTCACTTACAGAATATGGAGTTACTTTTCCCTTTGACAGGAATTCATTTTAACTTCCTGTTCTTATTCTTAACAGCTACACTCACTTTATATCTGGTTTTACAGCTGCCGTTAAAGCTACAGCCTGGTCTGTAGTACTCTCAGTCAGAGCTACTTTCTCTATTAGTTTTGCATACCCCAACAAGTCCTATGGGTTTACCTCGCCATTTCCAGCATTCTAAACAAAGATGACCGGTTTTGTGGCAATGATAACACTTAGGTTTGCGAATGTCACTCCTACCCTCAGCACCTTCCTTTCTGGCCTGAGGTGGTGATCCTGGGGCATTCCCAGTTGTTCCTTCTTGTCCCCAGCTACTTGCCTTCCTTTCACTCTCCCACTTTCTATCCTTCTCAGGTTTATAGGGCTGACGGACAAAAGGTTTTGGCTTATTCACAAGCTCAAATCATCAGCAATTTCCACTGCTTGCCTAGCTTTCAAAACTTTCAGCTTATCTACATGAGTTCTCACAACTGAAGGAATGAAGTTTTTAAACTCTAAGAGAATCAACTCCCGAAGGTTCTCATATGTGGTTTCCATCTTTAATGCCCGTATCCAACGACCAAAATTAATTTGCTTCACCCTCTCAAATTCTACATAAGGCTGGCCACCCAATCTCCATAAGTTCCAAAACTTTGGTCGGGAAGCTTCAGGGACTAACTCATACGCAGTGAGAATAGCCTTTTTTGCCAACTCATAACCTGCAGAAGCCTCTTCAAGAAGCATGGCATAAACTTCATGAGCTCTACCTATCAACCTGCTTTGCATAAGCAGTGTTCAGCTTTCCTTCGGCCATTTCATTTGTTTTGCTATTTTTTCCAAAAGATATGAAAAATGCCTCTATGTCCTTTTCCTCAAACTTAGGAGGAGCTTGTATAAAATTAAACAGCTTTTTGCTGGGTCCTGGACTGAATTCAAACTCTTCCTGACCAGAACTTTCCCTGGATTCAAGTCTACCCCTTTGTCTTAGTTTCATTGCTTTTAACCTAAATTCCCTTTCTTCTCTTTCTTTCTGGAATTCAAGCTTAAGTCTTTCCAATGCTATTGCTGTTTCTTTTTCTTGTTCAAATTTTCTTATTGCTATTTCTTTTTCCTGCTCAGGTTTTTTCGTTTCTAACTGAATTCTAGCCAATTCCACTGCTCCACTCTCTGACTCACTATCTTCTTCTTCCTCCTCTTCTTCCATTTTTAAATGTTGGACTATTACATCAAATATCTCTTTTTTTTAAGCACCTGATTTCAACTCTAACCCTAATTTTGCCGCCAATTCTTTTAGTTTATTCTTAGTTAAAGTTGTCAAGTCACTGAAGGACATATTCTCCTTTTCCAGAAACTCTGCTGCAACTGCTAATGCCATTCTGATGATACAGTCTTTACCCTTATACGCAAGAAATCTGGTCCCTTTTATTTTTCTCTTTCAAATTATCACTCCCCTTAAAGGCTGGCTCGGGTCTGCAAATGAAACCCGACCGGAGCCCAACAGAACCACATCCGACGCGGCCGGAGTCCTTTCACTTTTTCCCGCGTCCAACCCAACCATTAGTTAACCTAGCTTCCATTTTTCACTTTGTTGTTTATCTGCCCAAGCTTAAAAAAACTGTAACTGGACTTGAAAGGTTGTTTAAAAAGTACATTAGCATTGGAGCCATGTACCAGAGTTGGTGATAGAGTGTGTCCGACCCAACCCGAGTCCGAATGCTGGATCCGGAAGAGTGACCCGACCTGAACCAGACACATGTCGTCGGGTCCCGTCAAGTTCGGGTCTGGTAGCAATGCTCTAACTCCCCTTATAATTAACGTATTTGGCATTAGATTTGGATCCCGACAATCGAGCCCCCCAATCAATATGATACCAGACGCGAGAGCAATTAATATGATCCCAGAGACAAGAGCAATTAATGTGATATCCCAGACACAAGCCCCCAATTAATATGTTATCCCAGAGGCGGGAGAAATGCACTGTCAAATTTGTCCCAATACTCCACAGGTCGCAGCATATTATTAATGTTTTCCCACCTACCGGAAATTAGCCAAATTAAAACACGTTAGTAACCCCCAGAATAAAACAGACCAAACCATGTATCTTTAAACAACAACAAATTAACTAAATCTTAAACACTACTAAGATAAACTTATGTCTAAAGACTTCATAACTTTTTTTTTTCTTAATCCTAATGCACACACACATACATTCAAAAATCAACGGTTAACCAGTTTTAAAAATAGTATTTCTTAGGAATAAAGTAAGTAGCTGAGTTATAAGTCCTGGTGAGTTACATTCCTGGTTGGTGAGGTGTCCCAGATTAGAAGAATCAGATGCCACTTAAAGTCTCCAGGTGAATTTGACGAAACAGTCTTTCAGTAGATAGGCATTCAAAGCACTTCGGATGCAGCAGGCGTGACACAGTTCTTTTAACAAGGAGTATAGCCACAGGTCTATTTGGATTCTAAAATTGGTAGTTATTCAGTAAAATCTTTACTGAGAATTCCAGCAAACACAAATAAACGACAGAAGACAAGTGTCCATTTTATATCCCCCAGGGCTTTTTTTCCCTCCTTAGGCAATACAAAGCCTGAAGATAAATGTAGATTTTCCTGCTAAAAGAGAGGGAACCTTCCTTTCAGTGAAGCACGCTTCGCCGGTCTCTAGTTCAGACTGGTTGAAGCCAGTCTTTATCCACAATTAAAAGTTACAATACACCATATGAGCTACTCTCTCGCCTGCTGTGGCCTCGGAAACAGGTGCAGCTGCTGGCACACTGTGCTCAGTCTCAAAGGCACACTGTTTTTAAACAGAAGAGAAAAAAACAGCTCTATGACACTGGTTAGGCCTTAGCTGGAATATTATGTTCAATTCTGGGAACAACACTTTAGGAAGGATGTCAAGGATTTAAAAGGATGCAGAACAGATTAGCAGAATGGTAGCAGGCATCAGGGACTTCAGTTATGTGGAGAGACTGGAGAAACTGAGGTTGTTTTCCTTACAGCAGAGAAGGTTAAGGGGAGATTTAATAGAGGTGTGCAAAATCATGAATAGTTTCAATACAGTAAGTAAGGAGATACTGTTTCCAGTGGCAGAAGGGTCAGTAACCAGAGGACGCAGGTTTAAGGTGATTAAAGAGGGCGGCACAGTGGCGCAGTGGTTAGCACCGCAGCCTCACAGCTCCAGGGACCCGGGTTCGATTCCGGGTACTGCCTGTGTGGAGTTTGCAAGTTCTCCCTGTGTCTGCATGGGTTTTCTCCGGGTGCTCCGGTTTCCTCCCACAAGCCAAAAGACTTGCAGGTTGATAGGTAAATTGGCAATTATAAATTGTCACTAGTATAGGTAGGTGGTAGGGAAATATAGGGATAGGTGGGGATGTTTGGTAGGAATATGGGATTAGTGTAGGATTAGTATAAATGGGTGGTTGATGTTCAGCACAGACTCGGTGGGCCGAAGGGCCTGTTTCAGTGCTGTATCTCTAATCTAATCTAATCTAAAGAGACATAAGGAAACTTTTTTTTTTACAGACAGCAAATTGTTGTGATCTGGAATGTACTGCCTGAAAGGATGGTGGAAGCAGATTCAATAGTAACATTCAAGAAGTAATTGGATAAATACTTAATGGGAAAAATGTACAGGGCTATGGGGAAACAGTAAGGGCATGGATTAATTGGATAGCTCTACCAAAGAGCAGGCTCAGGCACGATGGACCAAATAACTGCCTCTGAGCTGCGTAATTCTATGATTTGCCCCATGCCCCCTCCCCAAATCTGGAATCAGTTAACTCAATCTTGTCCTCACTCAATTTTCTCTCTCACACACACACACTCTAATGAGATCACTGGACAGCATGCAGGTTATAAAACAGCTACATATGCATTCTGTCTCCATCAGTCTCTGCCACTCTTTTGACCTGTAGTGGTGATGGGAGTGGTATACAATGGAGTTGTGGGAACAGCAATCATTGAACATATAGCAGGGATCCCGGATTTCATCCAGGGAACGTTGCTGGGAACAAACTGAACGACGTCTACTATTGCCCACATCCTGTGCTGACTGGTACATTTAATGGGCCAGGGACAACTCTGAGCTGCAACAGAATTGCTGGCTCCTCGTGAATGCATCTACCATAAGCTGCTCAAGGTCCATTTCTGTGGTTATTACCATCTGAACCTATCAACGTATTACAACATGAAACAAACCCCTGGTCAACAGTCTTGTTGTAGAGTAATATAATGGCTGGCAAAAGGAAGATTCATACCAGTCTGACAGGGATCAACAACTGAGCAAAATTACTCAAGAACCACAGCAACTATGACATCGAAACAATCAACAACTTCTGTTATTGAGCACCCTAAACTTTCTATAATATCGGAAAGCAATTCCCCAACCTACTGAATGGGGTCATGCATACCAAACTTTACTTAGAGCAGGAGAAATTACAATCATACTTGCACAGAATAATATATCATGGCCAATGGCGACAGTGAGCTAGAGTTTTTACAAATTTTACCTGGATAGTTCCCTGTCAAACTTTAAGTCCTATTAAGATTTTTTCTAATATTCAATCACATTTCATAACTTGGTAAACCTGTTCAGTTGTTTACTTTGAAGTTAGAGATATTCTGGTAACTGAAATAAAGACAAGGTGCTTTTATGTTGGGTTTCGTGAAATGCTGGTGAAGCTGGGTTTAAGGCAAAAGATCTTTGACTTTATCAAACCTGCCAAGTTTGAGAGTGCTGTTCACGTCATGAGACCCTAGTATTGGGAACCAGTGGCAATTTGGTGCTCTAAATGAGGTGGCATTCTTGAGTAATTTCCCCATTAACTTGCTGAATCAGATAGAAGAATATGTCACTTGGAACAATATTATTCACAGGGAACTATTAAAACAGGTCTGCCACATAAATTTAGCTGTCTGGCTAGCATTTGACTCTTCGAACAGGTGTTTTAGCCTGCTCCTGTTCCACTGAATCAGTCCTCTCTTATCTTGTTCCTATTCTTTCTCCTTTTGGCCAGTCTCCACTTACTAACATCTTTGGATCTTCTGATGCTCATCACTATTTGAGCAATGTCAGGTTCTCCGGCATCAATCATCAATTTTCACCAAGGAGATTTGCTCCCTTTTCACCTCCATCCCTCAGCCAGAATGATCACCAGCCCTCTGTCCCTACTCAAATAGCAACCCAAGCAAGTCCTATCCATAGCCACCTTCCATCTTTGCTTTGCTGAACTTGTTCTTGCCCTGCATATCTACTCTTAACTTCACTCACTTCCCCCAGATATAATGGGTCACGAAAACCTACCTGGGTGTCAGCTGTATTTTTTGTTTTTAAATGTGGAACGTTTTTTGTTATAATCCTATTCAGTCTCTCCCTGACCCCTCCCTCTGTCACACTGATAACTATGAAGACACCACTCTTGCTCTGATTGTGGAAGTTTCATTAACTGAATTAATTTTCCATCCCTTAAAGGACATGATACATATCTGACTCTTCCCTTCCCTCACACTAACTCTTGCAATGGGCTTTACACAGACATTTATTACAAGTCCCACAACTATTTAGATTATAGTTCTTCCCAACCCACTTCCAAAAAGACTCGATCCCTTTCTCCATATTTGCCTTGATCACTCTTATATTTTTGGGTCTTCACAGTAGCCATTCTACTTGGATTCAGCGTCAATGAGCACTCACATCAGCAGATGCTACTCTCTCCTACTAACCAGCGTATGTCGACAACCTGCTCAATATCCAGGTAAATATACGAAGTTCATGGTTTTGAACAGAGAACTCTTGCCTCTGCATTCTGACTCACTTGAATACATCTGAGCCTCCAAACAACCTACTCACCTCGGCAGGTGGAAAAATATACAGCCCATCGGACTGAAGCTCACAGTATAAACCAACAGTCAAATTTATTTAACATTGAAAAGGTAAACAAAGTATCCACATCATACAGCATATCAACTGTAATTTACAAACTTGACCATGCTCCTCAAAATAACAATAGCAAAGATGCTTCACCACGACCTTTCAACAGTTTGTAATTTATATCAGGGTCAGATAGCTTTTGCGTAGAACTAGAAAAGGGTAGATGGACCTAATCAATGTAGGTACGACATCTTCCTCTCCCCCTTCTTGCTCTCACACGGAGGACAGAAAATGAAGATCAGAGCTTCATTATAAGGTGAAGGCAAAATACTGCTGATGTTGGAAATCTGAAATATAAACAGAAAGAGTTTGAAATATTCAGCAGGTCGGGCAGCATTTGTGGAGAGAGAAACTATTTCTCTTATCTACAGATGCTGCCTGACCTACTAAGTATTTTCAGCACTTTCTGTCCATTTTAAGACGGCATTATTTATAACAAACTGAAAATCTTACATTTACACACACTTCCTGCTTTCAAACCCTTACTACCTGTTTTCACATCTTTGTGTCAGCTTTTCCTCATTATAAATTGGGTATCCATATTTTATTACGACCGAGGCTAGAGGAGTGCACTGTTTATTCTAGTTCCACTTCTCCACAGGTCACAACACATATTTAAATTTTTTCCCAGTTACTGATACGGTCAATCATAGACTCTTTTATCCCAGAATAAAACACACCAACCAGGTTTCTTTAACAAACAACAAAATTATCAGTTTATTATAAAAACAAGTCTTAACCAGCAATGAAGTGAAGCATAAACACACAGATTGAAATATTAAAGTTCCCTTTTAGCCTTAGGCCCTCACACTCTCATACTAGAAAAATGAAAGGATTTTGTTTTTTGGAGCTCTATTACAGACAAATAAAAAACGAGTTGAATACTTGCTCATTCTTGAAGAAACAGATGAGATATGTTGTGTTCCAAAACTGGCATACAGTCTCGCCTCCGAGTACACGTCGATGGGTCACTGGGATCTTTTAGAACAGTACTTTTCAGGCGGCATTAAGAATTAATTTAGCAGACTTTTCTTCAAAGACTGGAGACGAGATGAGTTGACACAGTGGACTTCTCAGGGTCTTTTACAAAGGTGCTGGAAAGCTGAGCTGGGTTGTGGTCTCTCCTTCCTTGGGAATTCTCTTCTCTCCTTGGAAGTTCTCTCCCTTTTTATACAGTTCAACCCGAACTCAAAACAATTCAAAAGCGAAACTGACAAGAGGTCAACCTTTTGACTTCCATCAATCTTGACCTGTCACTTCTTTGTAGACAACTTCTCCAGGTGTCCAAAGTTCTCTGCTGTTTATTGAGCTGGAAGTAAGGTGGTTTCCTGAAAAGGTCTGTTTTCGTCACAAGACCTCTCAGTGCCCTTTTAAAAAACATTTCCAGGGATTGTTTTTCAAAGTCAAGTGTCCTTTACTTGACCCCCTTTGAAAACTCCAAAGTTTAACATTTCTTCAATCTTTCAAAAATGAATCCTCAAAAAGTATATTTAACAAAACAGAGGCAATTTCATAACAATTTATTATGAAAGCTGCTAAAGTAAATTTGCCATGTTGTAATTACATTATCCTGCCAGCAGTGGTGTTTCTAGCCCCTCGATTTTGTGTTCCCAGTTCATTCGCCTGCACTGCAGAGAAACTCCTATACTCTAAACAATTCTACTTTCCCGTTTCCCAAATTGCATAAATGTTGCTATTTAACCATGTAAAATATAAAAATTAAGGTTATTACATAAAAATAAGGACAGAACTTATGACTTTCAAATGAGAACTGACATATGTCTGTCATGCTGGCCCTATTATCCTCCATCCTCTAATCCCACTTCACCTGAAAACTACACTTGGTTTTGCCTCCCTCTATGCAAAGCCAGGAGAGATTGATTAGTATTCACTATTCTTTGCCATTTTTAACAGAGGGGTAGACATGGCATACAGAAGGAAAGGCATTTCAGGATGATGTTATAGCCAGGAGAGACGTGTTCAGGCACTTTACAGCAGTAGCCTGATTATCACTTTAGATTACAGCCCTGAAATCCCTCCCTGGCATCTGTTACTACTTACAATCTATACGAGGAGATATCACCTGATGCCATTTACGATAACTCAAAGGATACATTTTTTATATGGACATGAATATCATATCAGATGTAAGGCACAATGTTTTCTTCTGAAGCACAGATGTATACTTACTTCCCTTTAAGACAAGTTCTAATTGCTGTGCCTTCTTAAGGTCAACTGGAGGCTAACTGTCCTGGGCAGATTGAGATCAGTTAGAGGTCAGGGAACCAGAAGATAATGACTGGATTTTTTTAAATATAAAAAAGCATGGCACTACAACAGAACAACATCCTAAAGTGCAAAACACTCATGCCAAAATCTTTACATGTAAGGCTTTAATTTCATTTGAACTATTTTATAATATTGTGCTGATACGGACTCCACTTATTGTAACTGAAGAACATTATTCATAGTTTAGGACTAACAGCAGCATTACATTACATTAACAGCAGAACCCTTAGGAGTATTGACAGGCAGAGAGATCTGGGCGTACAGGTCCACAGGTCACTGAAAGTGGCAACGCAGGTGGATAAGGTAGTCAAGAAGGCATACGGCATGCTTGCCTTCATCGGTCGGGGTATAGAGTATAAAAATTGGCAAGTCATGTTGCAGCTGTACAGAACCTTAGTTAGGCCACACTTAGAATATTGCGTGCAATTCTGGTCGCCACACTACCAGGACGTGGAGGCTTTGGAGAGGGTACAGAGGAGGTTTACCAGGATGTTGCCTGGTCTGGAGGGCATTAGCTATGAGGAGAGGTTGGAAAAACTCGGATTGTTTTCACTGGAACGACGAAGGTGGAGGGGCGACATGATAGAGGTTTACAAAGTTATGAGCGGCATGGACAGAGTGGATAGTCAGAAGCTTTTTCCCAGGGTGGAAGAGTCAGTTACTAGGGGACATAGGTTTAAGGTGCGAGGGGCAAAGTTTAGAGGGGATGTGCGAGGCAAGTTTTTTTTACACAGAGGGTGGTGAGTGCCTGGAACTTGCTGCCAGGGGAGGTGGTGGAAGCAGATACGATAGTGACGTTTAAGAGACATCTTGACAAATATATGAATTGGAAGGGAATAGAGGGATATGGGCCCCGGAAGTGCAGAAGGTGTTAGTTTAGGCAGGCATCAAGATCGCCGCAGGCTTGGAGGGTCGAATGGCCTGTTCCTGTGCAGTACTGTTCTTTGTTCTTTATTGCAACTATATTACAGGTTAAACGGAGAAATAAATCAGGGAGTAGGTTACTGGGAGATTCCAGTCTCCTTTCAACCTCAGTGCTTGGCACTATGACATATGACAGTTGCTTCGTCATCACTTGCAATGTTAGATTATTGTATGACCGAGGATTGAAACCACCAGCAGCCATGACATGAATACAAAAGAGAAGTTTTTAAGGTAATGTTGACCAACAACACAGTCTCACTATTGTTTGTAAAACTTTTCTGTAAAGAAGCTGAAGTACTTACATTAGATTATAAACAAATCTCTCACCCAGATGAGTGGTTTGGTTAAAGGGGAGCAGTTCTACAATTACCTCAAAAATTGATTTAAAATGGAAGGTGCTATTAGAAAAGTTAACAGAAGAGAAGTGCATCTCAGCTGCTGCACTGATCCAGGTTTTATTGGCATTCTAAAGCAGCATTGTCCAATACAATAGCCCGAGCCATAAGTGGCCAATTGGGAATCCAGATGTGGCTAATTGCATTTTCGATCGGAAAATATAAGATGAATTAGAAAAATGGTTGCTGGATGCAGAATCTCAAAACTCAGATCTGCACAGCTCACAGGCATGTGAACTTTAAAATTTTTGGGAGTTTGTTGGTAAAATGCTAAGACTAAAGGCAGAATGTGCAAGTGCTTTTTCAATCACTGTGCGCTTCAATTCCTTGGTTACTGCTTATTGGTCATCTGCTAAAATGGTGTCAAAGACAGATGAAAATGCCAGACGTCAGCACCATGGAAACATCAGCAACATTGTATGGAAAGAGGAGCTGTCATCATAGCCAGCTTGATTGCTCCATGCCAGCAGAAGAAAACTTCGCCAATGAACAGCAGCCCTAACAGGGCACGTCATAGCAAAGGGCAAGCAGGAGTGGGTCTCCCATGTCTTGTACAAGTCGACGTTTTGAGCAATCACTCCAATGAGGTCAAAATATTGGATTGCAACTGCTGGACAGAAACTTAGAAGCTGCACTAAGATGTGGTGTGTCTGATAAATTCATGCCAGGAATCCAAACTTGGCGAAAGAGTAGAACTGCAAATTTTTGCACTGAATAATGGTAGATGTTTGTTAAATATACACAAGTAGCAATACAGGTAAGACATTTTCTAATAAAATGAGCACGTGGCCAAAACAGTACTGCCGAAACCACAGCTGCGGTTATGCAGCAATTTCTTTTGGACAACACAGACCTAAATGGAAGCAAACAATGTTCAAAAGGAAACATTCAAGAGCAATGCTCTTTGATGCATCTTACCCTAAAAAAAGATCCAGATGTTTATTTAGATATGCAACAATGACAGATTCCAGGCTTTCCCATCTACAAAAGGCTTCCATTAATGCCCTCTCTTTCCCTCCATAAAGATCAGGTACTGATGGCAGTGATTGTTCCCATTACCAAACTTTCAACAGGGTCCGTATGAATGAACTAAGTCCTGCAAGCTGCAGGCTTTTAAACAGAAAAGGTTGCATTGTCTAAATACTATTTCTTGATTTACCTCATCTCCTGTCGTGTATTTTTAACCTTGGTGTGTTGCACTACAGTGCATGACAGCTGTCTCATCGCCATCAATACAGACAGTGGCATTAGGTCTGGCATTGGCAACACTCATGGGCCTGAAATGACTTACAAATCCAAAACACAATAGGCATGCAAGTCCACCTCAATCAACAGATTGACTGGAGGCTGGTCCTGGCAATTCACACATGCTTTCCATCTTTGCCCTGTTTTCCAGGTGGTCATGTTGATTAATCAAACCCCTCGAACAGGTCACATGCCATTGCATGTGATTTGTAAGCACATGTGAATGCTGCAACTCTTAATTGCACCATCTGGAGTATCTTTGAAGCATTTTCATTGTGCTTAACTTATTTTAAAAGCCTGTAAAAGCCACTTTAGGCATACATTACCAACCAGTCTGATTATATAGCCAGTTCATCATTGCGAGGCTTTCAACATCATGGTTTCTACTTTGGTGCTGCTGGCCCTGGACAGTTCACAGGCCTAAAACGTTAACTCTGTTTCTCTCTCCACAGATGCTACCAGACCTGCTGAGTATTTCCAGCACTTTCTGTTTTTATTTCAGATTTCCAGCATACGCAGTATTTTGCTTTTGCTTCACCGTTCACTGTTGTGTCTCATCAGCTGATTAACAGGATCAGGCAGAAGTAGCATATGAAATTCACTGACAGCCTGCAATAAGTTGTCTTGAACTATGAGCCTTGGCTCCTTACCGAATAATGAAAAATGTTAAATAGCAGCAGAAAAGCAGACAATGTAGGAGAAATCTCTGCCACAGCCACAGCAAAAAAAAAAATCCAATATTCACATTCAGGCATAGGAAACATTTTGTTAACTGCTAATACATTTGCACTTGTCCAAAAATAAATGTCCACATCTATCTTGGTTCTAAAGTACTGGAATAAATTTATTACCTTTTGTGGTGCTAATTAAAACACCTCAGTTCTTGCCATAGGATTAATGTAACATTCTAAACATGTCAGTCTGGTACATATTAGCCACTTCAATCAAAAAAGCAGAAAGATTTCCAAGCCACATCGTTATCTTATTGAGTGGTGTGAAATCCCATTCCACAACAAGGGGAGGGGTCCATTTTTTCATGCCCGTGGGAGAAGAGGCACTTTTAGTTTTATTAATTCATGGCATGTGGTCATCACTGGCAAGACCAACATTTATTGCCCTTGAGATGGTGGTGATCAGTTGCATTCTTGAACCACTGCAGTCCATGTGCTGCAGGTACACCCACAGTGCTGTTAGGTAGGGAGTTGCAGGATTTTGATCCAGCAACGATGAAGGAACAGCAATATATTTCCAAGTCAGCATGGTGTGTGACGTGGAGGGAAATTGCAGGTGATGGTGTTCCCATGTGCCTGCTGCCCTTATCCTTCTGAGTGGTAGAGGTTGTGAGGTTGGAAGGTGCTGTTGAAGAAACCTTGGCAAGTTGCTGCAGTGCATCTTGTATAAGGTACACACTACTGACACTGTGTGTCAGTGGTAGAGGGAGTGAATATTGAAGATGGTGGATGGGTGCCAATCAAGTGTGCAGTTTTGTCCTGGATGGTGTTGAGCTTCTTGAATGTTGTTGGAGCTGCACCCATTCAAGCAAGTGGAGAGTATTCCATCACACGCTTGATTAATGTCTTGTTGATGGTGGATAGGCTTTGGGAAGTAAGGAGGTGAGTCACTCACTGAGAATACCCAGCCTCTGACCTGCTGTTGTAGCTGTAGTATTTATGTAGCAGCTCCAGTTAGGTTTCTGGTCAGGTGACCCCAGGATGTTGATGGTGGGGATTCAATAATGGCATCACCATTGAATGTCAAGAAGAGGTGGTTAGATTCTCTTTTGTTGGAGATGATCATTGCCTGGCACTTGTATGGCACAAATGATACTTGCCACTTATCAGCCCAAACCTGAATGTTGTCCAGGTCTTGCTGCATTTGGACTGATTCATTATGAGGAGTTGTGAATGCAACTGACCACTGTGCAATCATCAGCAAACATCTCCGCTACTGTTCTTATGATTGGGTGGGGCGGGAAGGTGAAGTAGCTGAAGACGGTCAGGTCTAGGACACTACCCCGAAGAACTCCCACAGCAATGTCTTGAGGCTGAGATGACTGGCCTCCAACAACCACCTCCATCTTCCTTTGTGCTAGGTATGACTCCAGCCAGCGGAGAATTTTTCCCACAGATTCTCAATGAATTCAATTTTACTAGGGCTCCTTGCTGTCACACTCAGTCAAATGGGCAATACCAGTTCACACACCCTCCACCAATCAGAGGCCGCCTCGAAGGCGGCAACAGGAATGGTCCACCGCGAGCACCTGCCACCAAGCACGTGGATACGTGGAAGCGACCTCGTGATCGTGGACATTTCATCGACTTGACTAAAATGGAAGGGAGGAAAGACATCTGTACTTTTTCAGGTAAGAGGATAGGAAGGATAAACATAAAAAAACAGGGTCAGCCACATCCAATAAAATGCCAGCAGCTGCCCCTGCTCCTACCTGTATACTGAAGTCTCGAATGTGAGCCATTTCCATGGGAGCCAGTCAGACAGTACTAATGGTCTCTGAAGGTGTGGGTTCCAGCACAACCTCTATAAACAGGCCCAAGGGGACATTCCCGCCGCTAAAGGCCGTCTAGAGCCTCCGCAAACACCGATCAGCTCTTTACTGTTTGGGTCTCCAACTCGCCAGCTACCCGCTCAACGCGCAGGCGCGCCTAAACCAGGGGGCACGCTGGGATTTGGAGTCGTCCAGCCCGCGCGGCAGCTCTACAACGCCCGATGACGCGAGGCGGAAAAGACTCCATCTCCCGACCTGCACGGCGGCGCGCGGATCTTCCGGCCTGGGAAGGCCGGCTTGGCGAGCGTCACCCCCGCCCCTGCCGAACTCCGCACAGCCGCAGTACGTCCACCTGTCAATCACTCTGACAGCGCCGGAGCCCCCCCACCCCCCCCCCCCCCTAAAGACCAATCTCAGCTCGGCACGAACAACAACTTACAATTATACAGCACCTTCAACCTGGCAAAGAGTCGCAAGGCGCTTCACAAGAGCGATATCAGACAACAGAGATAAGAAACCCAGGAAGGATAAAGAATCCAGCAGAGGTAAAAGAAATAGCTAGATATGCAACCCAGTGGAAAACCCAACCCCAGCAGGGATAGGAAATTCACCAATGTTGCCACCAGATGAGAAAGAGGTCTAGGGTTCCCTTTCAGCCTTCACCTGATCTTACTGTAACAGGGTTTAATTTTAAACACACTGTGTTTTTGGCTCCTTCTTGGTGAATCCTTGTTCACCGCTTTCCAATTATAAGGCAAAGAAACCAGCACAACAGGTTTTCTCAGGTTTAAAGAAGAAAAGTGAAATTTTATTAAACTTAAACTCTAATTCGGTTAACACCTATGGATATACGATGCACCCACACTAGCATGCATAAGCGATACATGCAAATGAGACAGAAAAGAGCAGACGCAAAATAAAGTGGAAAGGTTTGAGGCAATATCTGAAGGGTTGTTTTTACGGTTCTTTGAGTTCACTGTAGAGTCCTTAATTGGAGGTAGATCTTGCTTTTCGTTGGGGCCCAATATTATTCTTAAACCGTGTAGGAGACTTTTCTGTCTTGGGGTTTAGTTTAGTTTAGAGATACAGCACTGAAACAGGCCCTTCGGCCCACCGAGTCTGTGCCGACCATCAACCACCCATTTATACTAATCCTACACTAATCCCACATTCCTACCACATCCCCACCTGTCCCTATATTTCCCTACCACCTACCTATACTAGGGGCAATTTATAATGGCCAATTAACCTATCAACCTGCAAGTCTTTGGCATGTGGGAGGAAACCGGAGCACCCGGAGGAAACCCACGCAGACACAGGGAGAACTTGCAAACTCCACACAGGCAGTACCCAGAATTGAACCCGGCTCGCTGGAGCTGTGAGGCTGCGGTGCTAACCACTGCGCCACTGTGTCTTCGGTGGGTTTTAGAGTTCTGTGAGAAAGAGATGGGAGCAGACAGGAGAGGCTGTGGCGAGCCAGCCAGGAGAGGTCTTTTCAATCCAGGAGCAAACATCTTTCTCCAGGCTCTCAGTTCAAACTGTATAATTCAGAAAAAACCCAGCCTGCCAAGCAGGTTAGTCATGTGAGTAACTGGTTTGACCACGTCTGTTCGTGAATTGTGTTGGAGTAGGGGATAGCTCCTTTGTTCCCAAACACTGTCTGTTAATATGCAAAAATGTCTTTCCAGCCAGGGGCACGGCAACCCCTTGTCACAGGCCTTCTCTTCCCAGCAACAATTTGAAATTTAATATCCATTTGGCGAAATTAATGTGCCTCATTCTTGGCAGGTGGGGGCCTGCATGACCCTCCACACCCACGGGACTGAAGTGTGATTTGAGAAAAGTGCACTTCATTAAAAGGGTTGAGAGAATATATATAAGATACAGAAATAAACCATGGCATTTCTCTCATTCACTTCCATTCTTTCATAAATCCTAAAGCTTATAAAGTTGCCTGTCTTCTCTTGGTGCCAGTGCTGCTTTAATTTCCCCCTAGGTAAACCTAATTATCACTAATGCTGTGGAGGACGAATTCCTACAATCTGTACGAGAGGCTTTTCTAGAACAGTATGTTGAGGAACCAACTAGGGAACGAGCTATTTTAGATCTGGTATTGTGCAATGAGAAAGGGCTAATTAAAAATCTCATTGTAAAGGAGCCTCTAGGGAAGAGTGACCATAATATGATAGAATTTTACTTGAAGTATGAAAGTGATGTAGTTCAATCTGAAATTAGTGTCTTAAATCTAAACAAAGGAAACTACGAAGGTATGAGGGGCAAGTTGGTTGTGGTAGTTTGGGAAACTATATTAAAAGATATGATGGTAGACAGGCAATGGCTAGCATTTAAAGAATTAAAACATGGTTTACGACAAATTTACATTCCTTTGAGGCACAAAAACTGAACAGGAAAGGTGATCCAACCCATGGCTCACAAGAGAAGTATAAGACTGTATTAAATCAAAGGAAGCAGCTTATAAAGTTGCCACAAATGTAGTAAGCCTGAGGTTTGGGAGCATTTTAGAATTCTGCAAAGGAGGACCAAAAAACTGATAAAGAAAGAGAAAATAGAATATGAAAGTAAACTAGCGAGAAACATAAAAACAGACTGTAAAAGCTTCTGTAGGTATGTAAAAAGAAAGAGATTAGTAAAGACAAATGTGGGCCCATTACTGGCAAAATCAGGGGAATTTATAATGGGGAGTAAGGAAATGGCAGAGAAACTAAACAAATACTTTGTGTCTGTCTTCATGGAGGAAGATACAAAAAACTTCCCAGAAATACTAGAGAACCAAGGGAATAGCGAGAATGAGGAACTGAAAGAAATTAGCATTAGTAAAAAAAAATAGTACTGGAGAGATTAATGAGACTGAAAGTTGATAAATCCCCTGTACCTGATTATTTATCTCCCAAAGTGTTGAAAGAGGTGGCTATAGAGATAATGGATGCGTTGGCGATCATCTTCCAAAATTCTATAGATTCTGGAATGGTTCTCGAAGATTGGAAGGTAGCAAATCTAACCCCATTATTTAAGAAAAGAGGGAGAGAGAAAACGGGGAGCTACAGAATTGTTAGCCTGACATCAGTAGTAGGGAAAATGCTGGACTCTATTATAAAGGATGTTATAACTGGACACTTAGAAAAATAATGGTAGGATTGGGCAGAGTCAACATGGATTTATGAAAGGGAAATCATATTTGACAAACCTGTCAGAGTTTTTTGAGGATGTAACTTGCAGAATAGATAAGTGGGGACCAGTGGCTGTTGAGTATTTGGATTTTCAGAAGGCTTTCGATAAGGTCCCATACAGGAAGTTAGTAAGCAAAATTAGAGCACATGGGATTGGGAGTAATATACTGGCATTGTCATGCCCAGTAAAGGCATGTCCTATTCTTAACTTTAAATATGGACTATATACAGTACAGCATCTTCTGGAACCGAATTCACCTTTTGTTTTAAGTGAACCACAATGGACATTAAAAGTGGACATGGGCTGCAATAATGGCCGCCGAAGGTCAGCTGACATTTGGCTTGTGTTCAAGAACTGACTCAGTGTCTGAAAAGACCAAAGAATACCTTCCAGATTAAGAGGTGTCATCAACACCCATCCTGAATTGAATGCTTTTTCTCCTGAAATAAAGAAGGTGATTGTCTTAATCCACCTCAGGATGAATGTCTTCCAACAATAAACCAGGGTGGGGCTAATCAACCTAGACCCCCACCATATTTGGAAAAGGAGCTGTGAGAATTCACATGGTAGAACAGCTATGTTGCTCTCCTTTTAAAGATCTTTAAAATACAGACTGCAGAAAAAGCAGCTAGCAGACCAGGCAGTACAATCATGCCTTAAAAGAACTGGAGGCTGTAACATCTTAAAGTTTCTGAACCTGTTCCATTTCAAGTCCACCAGTACAGAAAACGTCTGGAGATCTTCCCACCTCATTGTCCTGCAACACCTGACAGCCCACTTCTACCTCCTTCCTAAAATCCACAACAACACTGTCCTGGTAGATCCATCATTTCAGCCTGTTCCTGCCCTATTGAACGTATTTCTTCCTATCTTGACTCTATTTTTTCACCCCTTGTTCAGTCCCTTCCCACCTACATCTGTGACTCTTCTGACACCCTACGTCATTTCGACAATTTCCGGTTTCCTGGCCCTAACCGCTCCTTCTTCACTAGGAACATCCAATCTCTCTACACCTCCATCCCCCAGCAGGATAGTCTGAGGGCTTCTCTGCTTCTTCCTCGAACAGAGGTCCAACCAGTCCCCATCCACCACCATCCTCCTCCGCCTGGCTAAACTTGTTCTTTCATTGAACTGCTTCTCCTTCAACTCCACTCACTTCGTCCGAATTATAGGTCATGCTATGGATACTCGCATGGGTCCTGGTTATGCACGTCTTTTTGCAGGCTATGTTGAACATTCCATGTTCCAATCCTATGCAGGGCCCCTTCCCCAACTCTTTTTTCTGGTACATTGATACTGTATCTGTGCCATTTTCTGCTCTTGCTCATAAACTGGAAAACTTCATCAACTTTGCTTCCAATTTCCATCCTTCTCTCACGTTCACATGTCCATCTCTGACATGCCCTTCTCTTCCTCGACTTCTCTGTCTCCATCTCTGGGGATAGGCTGTCCACTCATATTTATTATAAGCTCACCAACTCCCACAGCTACCTTGACTACACTTCTTCACACCCTGCCTCCTGTAAGGACTCCATTCCATTCTCTCAGTTTCTCCCTCTCCGACACATCTGCTCTGATGATGCAACCTTCCACAACAGCACTTCTGATATGTCTTCTTTTTTCCACAACTGGGATTCCCACCCCCCACCACTGTGGTTGACCGGGCCCTCAACTGTGTCTGTCCCATTTCCTGCACTTCTGCCCTCACCCCTTCCCCTCTCTCCCAGAACCGCGACAGGGTTCCCCTTGTCCTCAATTTACACCCCACCAGCCTCCACATCCAAAGGGTCATCCTCAGCCATTTTCGCCACCTCCAGCGTGCTGCCACCACAAAACACATCTTCCCCTCCCCTGTCAGCATTCTGAAGGGACCAGTCCCTCTGCGATACCCTGGTCCACTCCTCCATCACCCCCAACACCTCGTCCCCATCTCAGGGCACCTTCCCCTGCAATCGCAGGAGGTGTAATACCTGCCCATTTACCTCCTCTCTCCTCACTAACCAAGGCCCTAAACACTTCTTTCAGGTGAAGCAGTGATTTACTTGTACTTCTTTCAATTTGGTATACTGTATTCGCAGTTCACAATGTGGTCGCCTCAACATTGGGGAGACCAAACGCAGACTGGGTGACCGCTTTGCAGAACACATCTGCTCAGTCCACAAGCATGACCCTGAGCTTCCGGTCGCTTGCCATTTTAATCACCACCCTTCTCTCATGCCCACATTTCCGTCTTTGGCCCATATTTCAGTGAAGCTCAACATAAGCGTGAGGAACAGCACCTCATCTTCCGATTAGGCACTCCATAGCCTTCTAGACTCAACATTGAGATCAACAATTTCAGAGCATGACTGCCTTTTCAAAAAATATTTTATTTTGTTTTTTATTTTATTTTATTTTTTAACTGTCTTAAACTTGTTTTTTCATGATTTTGCTTTTGGACAGAGCTGTTCATTATTCTGTCATTAACACTCTCTCTGGACTAATGTTTTAGAACAAAGAACAGTACAGCACAGGAACAGACCATCCGGCCCTCCAAGCCTGCGCCAATCATGATGCCTGTCTAAACTAAAATCTTCTGCACTTCGGGGGTCTGTATCCCTCTATTCCCATCCTATTCATGTATTCGTCAAGATGCCTCTTAAACGTCTCTATCGTACCTGCTTCCACCACCTCCCCCGGCAGCAAGTTCCAGGCACTCACCACCCTCTGTGTAAAGAACTTGCCTCGCACATCCCCTCTAAACTTTGCCCCTCGCACCTTAAACCTATGTCCCCTAGTAACTGACTCTTCCACCCTGGGAAAAAGCTTCTGACTATCCACTCTGTCCATGCCACTCATAACTTTGTAAACTTCTATCTGGTCGCCCCTCCACCTCTGTCGTTCCAGTGAAAACAATCCAAGTTTATCCAAACTCTCCTCATAGCTAATACCCTCCAGACCAGGCAACATCCTGGTAAACCTCTTCTGTGCCCTCTCCAAAGCCTCCACATTGTACGCAATATTCCAAGTGTGGCCTAACTAAGGTTCTGTACAGCTGCAGCATGACTTGCCTATTTTTATACTCTATGCCCCGACCGATGAAGGCAAGCATGCCATATGCCTTCTTGACTACCTTATCCACCTGCGTGGCCACTTTCAGTGATCTGTGGACCTGTTTGCCCAGATCTCTCTGCCTGTCAATACTCCTAAGGGTTCTGCCATTTACTGTATACTTCCCACCTGTACTACACCTTCCAAAATGCATTACCTCACATTTGTCCGGATTAAACTCCATCTGCCATTTCTCCACCCAAGTCTCCAACCGATCTATATCCTGCTGTATCCTCTGACAATCCTCATCACTATCCGCAACTCCACCAACCTTTGTTTCATCCGCAAACTTACTAATCAGACCAGCTACATTTTCCTCCAAATCATTCATATATACTACAAACAGCAAAGGTCCCAGCACTGATCCCTGCGGAACACCACTAATCACATCCCTCCATTCAGAAAAACACCCATCCACTTCTACCCTCTGTCTTCTATGACCGAGCCAGCTCTGTATCCATCTTGCCAGCTCACCTCTGATCCCGTGTGACTTCACCTTTTGTACCAGTCTGCCATGAGGGATCTATTACTATTATTACTACAACTATTAGCACTCCCATTGCCTTTTATTCTGTGACATCTCTGTCATTCAATCTCTCCTGCCCTCCGCCGATTACACACCTTCCCTTTTGTTCTTCTTCCCCCCCGTCCTCCCTTCCACTTACTCAAAGCCTATTACATTTCTAACTTTTGCCAATTCTGACAAAAGGTAACAGACCTGAAACGTTAACTCTGCTTCTCTCTCCACAGATACTGCCAGACCTGCTGAGTATTTCCAACACTTTCAGTTTTGTTACAGAAAATCAACGGCCGAGTAATAAGTCTACAGATAACTAACTTCGTGACCTGCTGGAAATCCACCTCTTCAAGAGAATCCTGCAATGACTTCAATATACAACTCCGGTTATCGAATCCACCTAACTACACTTCAGGAGTGAAAATGCCTTCTTCACCAGGCCTGCAACACATGCCTTTTCCCCAAGCCAAGCCAAATCACGTGATTTAAACTATTCCTTTGCTTGTAATTTGTTTTTCATGGCTTTCTATCTCAAGTGTGTATGTGTGAGTGCTGAGTGAGTGATGTAACAGTAGACTTTCAGGGTAAACATGTGAATAAAAATAATCCTCTTTATTTAAACCCATGAAAAGCGTGCTGCTGGTTTTCCAAATTGGCCATACACTCAGTGATTAAGAAAAAAACACATATCTTCTTTGTCAAAAACTCACTGATTGCAACAGAAAAGGGGGAAGAACTGTGGTTTCAGTTCTCTCAATTCTGTCCTAACGTATGAATTGAGAATTGATTGATGGACAGAAAGCAGAGATAAGAATAAATGGGTCAGCGAAAGTGTATTCCAGTTGCCAAGCAAAAACCATACAGAGAGAGAGAACAGGGCTTTAATGTATCCATTTTGACTTTGAAACTGGCTAGCAGAGACACACAGTTGACAGACTGATCCAGCAGGTGAAGGAAATAGGAGAGCTTTCTCTCTGTCAATTTAAACTCTGGGTAGTTTTTCCTCAAAATTCTAAAAAGCTTCAAGCCAGGGTAATTCCTTAAAGAAATAACAAATTATTGATCTGCTGTGTTCAACACTGGGGAAAAAAGAAGAGCATAATACTACAACTGCCGAACTGGACTGTTGAACCCCTATCTCTGGAAGCACCCTTTTCTCATCGGACCTTGGAAGACTGCAAGTGAACTTGGACTGTGCTGAATTTGAATATCGTCGCCGGAAGCGTAATCTGCAAAGTTTATTTTTTTTTCTATTTTTTTCGGGCAGCTAATTAAAAACCAAACCACTGTTAGTTTGAGTATATGTGTTGTAGGGTATTCCCAAGCGCAGAGGCACCTGCAGTA
The DNA here is from genome assembly GCF_036365525.1 of Heterodontus francisci. Lineage (NCBI taxonomy): Eukaryota > Metazoa > Chordata > Chondrichthyes > Heterodontiformes > Heterodontidae > Heterodontus > Heterodontus francisci. Next base: position 24,084,980 of record NC_090381.1, read on the forward strand.
AATATCATACTGTTTAAATGTTATTTGAGTAAGTAGATTCATACAATCCTAGTGAATATATATATATATATATATACACTCATATACAAGTTGAAAGTATAGCCACATATTGTTACAAAATGGAGTATTTACCCAAGGCATTGTGGGACAAGTTAGTTAGCTTGCAGCCTTGAGCATGGTACTGCTTAGCACAGACAAGGAGGGCCCCTCATATCAGTGTATATGACAGCTGCTTTGTGTAACTGCAGACTGCACGAAGCAATCAAGAATGTAAGTTTGATAAAGGTAGAAGGATTCATTGTGAAGACTCAAGGATAGTTGATAAGGGGGTCTGGGAAACATCACAAGATGATCAGGGGGCTTGCATGAGCTGATCACGTAGCCACATGATGCCTAATGAGTAATCTAATTGGTAATATGTGTAATGTATGTAATCAATAACCGTTATGATTGGATTATGTCCAGCCGGGATGGGCTGAGTAACTGTATATCCATTGTGGATTTTCCTTTGTACGGTGGAGAGGCATCTGGACAGACCAATGACCTGCTCCCCGCTGGCGTAACTAAATAAACTGTTTGACATTGGAGCAGACCTGAGTGTCGAGTGATTCTTCCAGATTCATTCCCGCTAACAATTGGCATAGTCGGCAGGATCAGGGGTAAGTCAACTCTTCTGCGACCCTGATATCCCAATCACCCAGCCTGAGCCGGAATTAAGAGGACGACTGAGTCCCACGTGAAGGCCAGGATTGGACGAAGGGAACAAAAGGGGCAAGGGAGAGTTGGCTGGAGCCTGATCCCGAACTTGAGAACAGGATTCGGCGGTCGCTTGATGCCATCAGGAATACCGGGTGAGTATCTAACAGAAGCTTATCCCGGGACCAGGTGGTGTTTCGCGACCAACGAATGCCAAGTTTGTGAACAGGATCTGAACAATGGTCAAACGGTGGTAGGTAGTTCGTTAAGAGACGTAGGCACTGTCAAGGAGGGTTTGGAATATATGTATGCGTATATATATCATAAGCTTGTTGTATGAAATACGGACAGACTTGTGACCCGACAGATAACCAGGAGACGGTCTACTACAAGTTGCACTAGGTTAAAAGCGGACCTCTGAGAGTAGATTCTAACGGTTCCAATCCTACCCAAGTATGGCCAGTGAAAAAATAGAGCTCGAGTAGGGACCGGAGGGGTCCATTACCTGCCAACTGGCAGAGAAACAAAAAGAAAAAAAGCATTCACTAAGTTTATGGCAGAGTGACACAAAGGACTATGTTTTCGAGTAAAAACAAGTTACTGTGTCTTTGATTCGAATGTGTGATTGTTGGAAGCATCCACGAATGAATTGAATGTCTGGGATGTACAGCTTGTGTTCTGTAGAACTGACTGTCGTTAACTCTTTGTTGTCTGGCTTTAATGTTGAAAGCATGAGTCTATTAAGTTGTTTGGAATTGAATGAGTGTGAAAAGTGATTGTTGAGTGTGTTCATTTCGATTTAAGATTGTGCACCCGGGAATGGGATATAAAATTGAATTATATTTTAAGTTAAAATTTTATTTTGATTTTAAAAGTTGGTTTTGCAACTGTGAAAAGGCAATGAACAATTTTCTAAGAGATAAGCTTCAGCCTTGAAGGTCTGAAGATGTTTGGCAGAAATCCAATTTGAAGTTTACAACTCCTGCTTTAATTGGAGTTCCAGTTTAAAATCTGTTCTAGTTTTTTGGAGTTTAGATTAAAGACATGTTTTACTGACTGTTTTAAGTAGCAAATGTCAGGAATTGGATATTGGTTTTAAGGGAGAGAAGGATAAACAAAGAGTGAAATAAACAGCTAATTTCCAAGAATATAAATTAACTCCTGGATTCCCCAGGACATGTTCGGTCCCCACAGGTAGACATGTATCCCTCGTTAGGGGATACTCACAACATGGACAAGTACTAACACCTGGTGACCACCAGGGCAGTGTGTTTAAATTACAGATATAACCACTAGTGGAGAATGGGAAAGAACCGGACTGCAGTGGCTGTGGGGCCTGATGCTAATATCCGGAGAGGAAGAACAAAGACCCGTTAATGGATGCACAACGGATTAATGAAAGGAGTATTAATATGGACTATATGAACTATGGGGCATTGCACAATATGTTGGATGGGAAGTGTATAACGGCGAGTAAACCTACTTGACTGCATGGCTTACGGTGAATCCGGGCAAAGATGCAGTATGTGTACGGTGTTCCACAGATGACCCGCGCTAACTGCGTGACCAGACAGAAAGGGGAAGGGGTAACTGAGAGCTGTGTCTTTGGAATTGTTTGTGCCCCTCCCATTGGGCAACAGATGATAAGGAAAGTTGAAAGGAACATGGATGTGTGTGGGTACATCAAGCCCAGGGGAAGCGTTGTATGATAATGTAAAACGTGAGATTGTGCCTGTGTTGATCAATGTCTCAGGTATCCGGATACCAGAGTATTGTTCAGAACAGGCTAAGAATATGTATAGTATGTTAGCCACTGTAATAGTGCGACAAGCTGCTGACGCCACAGGGGCCACAAGGATAAGGGGGCGTAACCCATTTCATAGATACAAGTGAAAAATATATTAAATGATGAGTTAACAGGGATCAATACTGGGACTTCTATAATCAATTCTTTACATCCACAAGCGGTAAACGAGAATGTGGAACGACTCTGGAGGGTTATAAGGGAGCTCATAATTCAAGCTGAGGGGGCCCAATCAAACAGGTCTGGGGCAGAGAACAATGGAAATACAATTAGATGGAATAGCGGTGCTGGAGGCCCATGCCAAGACTTTTAATCACTTTGGATGCCGTACCCGGCAGGGACAATTGTGCCACAGTTATGGGCTGTGGATGGTGGAACAAATGAGACACAACCTCGATCAGCTCCAAAGGGGGGAGGTACCAGATTGGATCGACAGGGCAATACCTCCCTCCGATATTATCTGACAGAGATTTTGCAAGGTCGGGGTACCAGGGAAATGGAAAGTACTGCGTTTCCACCATCGAAACATCATACTGCTATGGAAGTTGACGCTGTCCCATACCATACCCAGTCTTCTGTTTTACCCCTCAACAACCAGTCACTATAGGACTAGCCTGGATAGTTTATATCCAACAGCGGGGGCAGGAAACCATTAATGCAACTGATCAGCTCCACGATCACCTCCAGCATTATAAAGAGTTAGAGCAAGCCCCAATCCCACACATAGATGAGAAATTGAGCGGATTACGGGACAAAGTAGGTCAGTCAGTGAAGCTTTACCATCAGTTAAAAAGAAAGTTAAAGGTTCTCAAGGAAAATAATGAACAGGAACTTCAAAGTACAAGCTGGCGGGGAAGAGTTTGGTATTGGGGGATGAACGTCAATATTCACCCTTGAATCAGGATAATATCACACGTGTTGGTGGGAGTGCAATTGGTACCGGCTCCCACCGGAGTAATATTGACTTGTAGATCATGCGGACAATATACTAAGCGAAAGAAAGCAAAGGCTTTGGTAAAGGAACAACACAGGAGGTTAACCTCAAAGGGACACGATAATTTGGGTCATATTGATTTGATATAGTACGACCGGAATTCCTGAAATCACGTGACTGGCCAGCACGTCCGAGGCAGGGAATACCAGGCGAGTAAAAAAAAAGAGCAACATAATAAGTAGTGTCGGTTGAGGAGACTAGGGTTAGTCTCCTACCGAAAGGGGGGATTGTTGTAGGGTATTCCCAAGCGCAGAGGCACCTGCAGTAAATATCATACTGTTTAAATGTTATTTGAGTAAGTAGATTCATATAATCCTAGTGAATATATATATATATATATATATATATACTCATATACAAGTTGAAGGTATAGCCACATATTGTTACAAAATGGAGTATTTACCCAAGGCATTGTGGGACAAGTTAGTTAGCTTGCAGCCTTGAGCATGGTACTGCTTAGCACAGACAAGGAGGGCCCCTCATATCAGTGTATAAGACAGTTGCTTTGTGTAACTGCAGACTGCACGAAGCAATCAGGAATGCAAGCTTGATAAAGGTAGAAGGATTCATTGTGAAGACTCAAGGATAGTTGATAAGGGGGTCTGGGAAACATCACAAGATGATCAGGGGGCTTGCATGAGCTGATCACGTAGCCACATGATGCCTAATGAGTAATCTAATTGGTAATATGTGTAATGTATGTAATCAATAACCGTTATGATTGGATCATGTCCAGCCGGGATGGGCTGAGTAACTGTATATCTGTTGTGGATTTTCCTTTGTTCGGTGGAGAGGCATCTGGACAGACCAGTGACCTGCTCCCCGCTGGCGTAACTAAATATACTGTTTGACACTGGAGCAGACCTGAGTGTCGAGTGATTCTTCTAGATTCATTCCCGCTAACAATATGTATGCGGATGCGGGAGTTAGATTTTGTAAATAAGAAGTTATAAGGTCTTTAGATATTGGTTTATCTTAGTAGTGTTTAAGATTTTTCATTTTTTTAATAAACAGTTAATTTGTTGATATCTAAAGATACCTGGTTTGGTTCGCCTCATTCGGGGGTTACTAGAATGTTTCAATTTGGCAAGCTTAAAGAAACATGATGTGACAGGACTGAATAGACAGTGCATTTTTTAAGAGATACAGGCCCTTCAGCGCACTGAGTCTGTGCTGACCAACAACCACCAGTTTTATAGTGATCATACATTAATCCCATACCACATCCCCACCTACACTATGCTCCTATTTCCTATGTTCCTATGTTCAATCACATTCTCACAGGCAGCAAACCGGGAAGTAAAAAACCACCAAATCCACTCACTTTTAATTTTAAAATTTTACAGATAGCAAAAGAAATGATAGGGACATATACATGGGATTAAGATAGCAGCTAAAATATCATAAACAAGCTTTTTAAAAAAATCAAAACATTTGCAATAATGGAGAAATTTAGCATTCAAAAAATATATTAATTAACTCTTTCTGGAGCAATGAGGCTGTTCAACAGTAATTATGAGCTTAGTGTGCCATTAAAACACAGTTGCACTTCATTCAGAAGGTGTAACTTTTCAAAGCTTTTACAGCAAAACTAAGAACATAAGTGTAAAAGTTCTCATCAATTCAATGATTTCTAATTGGTTGCACACTCTATGGAGAAGTGTGGAATCACTGGCAGCAACATCAGGATTTCTATGTTGAACTGCAAATTTGCGGATTGCAGAAGTTCCTGTCAGTTTCAGAGGAGTAAAGGTAGTGAACACTATTAGTTTCATCGTCATTCTGAATGCAAAATCTGGGCCATTGCCCCTGACTTTCCTGGAGTGGGGCATCTGTTAGTTAGACTTGTTTGTGCATTTGTAGATTTCAAATTCTTTTGCACACAATGTCGCTGAAAGTGCAAGCTGGTATTGTTGCAGCGAGGGCAACGGGGCATCTGGGACTTAGGTGAGCCTTGTAACATGTTCTTATTCAGAGATTTAAGGATTGAGAAGGAGGGTGAAATAAAGAGAGGCAGAGAAAGATTAGATTATGAGAGAGAGAAAAAAGACAAAATGGAAAAGTAAGAGAAAGAATTTAATAATTAAAACATTGACATTTTTTAAATCTCAAACAATTCACAACCTGAAGGATTGGGACTTCACACTTACAATTGTTCATTTTCTGAGCCAGAGCAGTTGATTGGCAGTCATTAACAATTATCATGTTGCTAAAAGAGTAATTAAGCTGTTATTTAGTAGACTTAACTCTCTGTGGTAAATTTAATGTGCAAATGCAGCAACCTCATGAAAATCACAGGGAGGATAAGGACAAAATGCTGTTTTTGCAAATCTAAAGGCACAAATTTGTCATCAACTTGTGACGATTTGCAAGACATCTCTTCCTTGCTACATGTTACTGGCCAATTTGCACATTAATAACTGCTTATGTTGTTCAGATGCCATTGTTTTTTCAGTAAAATCTGGGCCATCATTACAATAGTAAATACACAGGTTATTGGTTTGCATGTTAGTGCATTACAGTCTTTACTGCTTACTATACTATTTATTATAAATGAATTCACTGCTTATTAGTTTAATACCCTGATTTTGGCAATCAGCTGCTTACTACACTATTTAGAAATAGCTTGCATTTATGTAGTGCCTTTTATGTTCTCAAGGTGCCCAAGATTTACAACATCTACCCCTTCTTCAACAACTCCATCATGGCATCTTAGATGCCCAGTACCAGCCAAGATATACCAACTCAGGACAAAGCACCAGAAGGATTTTCACTGGGTGAAGTACTGAGCACAAGTAAGCTGAAGATCCAGAGAGAGGAAGACAGGGAGAGTGCCTTTCCTCAATGGGAAACAGAGAAATTATCACCCCCAATGATGGAGACTAGGGACCAAGATCTTAGACCTTCAAAAGCACAATCATTTGGGAGCATAGATCTTGTGTGCAGGCAATAGAGATAGTTTCTATCCACACCCGCAACTTATTGAAAGAAGTTTCTCACAATATGCAGAACATTTCGGAGAGAGTGACAGTCATCAGAACACAGGTGTAAGCCATTCAGCCCCTCAAACCATCATTCAGGTAGATCATGGCTGATCTATACGTCACCTCCATTTACCCACCTTTGTTCCCTACTCCTTGAGAACATTATCTAACAAAAATTTTGGGGGCACAGTGGGTGATGCTGATGGTTAAATAGATGAACTTCAAAACAACAAAACCCACAGAGCGATGATACAGAACTTCCTTCAACGGGTTCATTTGTCGGGGCCAAAGAACACTGAGGAGTTGGAGGTGTGAGTAAAAAAAAAAGCCGCCATTAACCCTCCAAATTTAAGGAAATGCAAAGGCAGCTACTTGAATTTTGGTTTTATTTGTACTGGAAGCCGAGATATACCTAAACCACACCGTGTAATTTGTGCACAAGTTCTGTCTGATGAATGTTTAAAAATCTCCAAATTACAGAGGCATTTAATTACCAAGCCTGAAATATATAGGGACAAGAAATGTATAACTAATTTTTATACAGAAATAAACTTGTTCTGTGTTACAGAGGGTCTGTGGAATTTTAATAAGACGAGAGGCAAGCCTCAGCAGCAAAAATGTTGAGAACCCCTGATCTATTGTATATTAAAATTCATACATACCATGAAATACCAGTCAGCCCTGTAGGTAACTTTTGTAAGCTAATGTTATGTCACAGCCTGACTTCTTCATGACCTCTGCACAGAAATTAATAAATCTTGTCCATTAGAGCTGACAACAAGTCATGTTGCTCAGAAAGGTTAAAATCTGGAAAAATAGGACCTCCTGAAAATACATCATTTTGGGCCTCCAAGAAGACCGTACAGCAAAAAAAGTGTCCTTTCCATATTAAAATTTCTGAAATTTGGTGCCTGGAGCACCCTGCCCTTAAGGTACTTTTACGATTCCCCCATCTCCCCTTGCTAAGAGTGTTTCCCAAACCTGTTCTCTTTCATTGGGTCAGAACTCAAATCAACCCCTTCTGCCAAATCAATGTTCGCACCCCCACTCCACCACCCACCCCTTAGGTTATTTCTGAATCTGTCCCCAATCAGTTGTTTCACTGCGCCCTCCCCTCTTGATGAGGTGGTTATCTTACCCTTCCCTCTCCTTGCTGAGGTAGTTTCCCTCCCTCTGTCCCATGCCTTGGCGCCTGCCCTCTAAACATGTCTACCTGTGTCCAATGTCAGGGAGGATCAACTGGTCTATATCATAAAATCTGTACCTTTGTGTGCAATTCCTTTCTGGCACCCTTCAGGCATATTGCTCTCGCTATGACACAGACTGGAGTCACTTCACTGATTGGCTCAATGACAAACCAGCTCTGAGAATGTGGATAATTTACATTTCAAAAGTGGCTAAAAAACTGCTATTAAGAAACTACGAAGGAGTTTATGAAAACAATCAATTCTGAATAAACAATGAGAACCTACCAATGAAAGAAGGGAGATGGAAAATCAGTCAAATTGCTCAAAACAAGTTTTCTAATTATTTTGACCACCATTTTCCACTCCTCATCCTCTTGCCTAAGGGCTCAAAATAAAGTTTGTAACATAATAAAAACATTTAAATATTATTTATTTCACAATAACATAAATAAACTTACCTAGAAAATTGTCCTTTGTGTCTTTGGGGATTTGGCCTTGACAAGGGATTCTGCTGTTTGGCATGGTAGCCTAGAGCTTATGATACTAGCCTAACAACACAGAGTTTATAAATTCAAATCCCACTGTGGCATTATTGTGAAATTCAATATAATGAATCTATTAATTTGTGTGATAACAGCAGAAAAAGTTATTGTGATGGATTACCTGAAACCTGACACTTCTACCTGGTCTATATGTAACTCTAATAACAAACTACAGGGATGAAATTGGTTTCCACCAGCTGTGCGAAACAGGCTTGTAGAAAATGAGTAGCTAATTTTTCACCATGCCCAATCTTCTTTCCGCTGAGTTTTGCAGAACAACTGTTCAAACTCATTTGGCGACTCGTTTCCGAGTCCCACTGTCACCTTTACTTGGTTTGAAATTAAACATCTTTGCAATACTTTCCAAGTCAATGGAAAATAAAAACAGGTGGGTGAAAAACTGGCTGCCAATTTGCTATGAGCCTGTTTGGGCTGCTGGCATAGACCCACCAATTTCACCCCCTATGATTCATAATGCCTTCTGAGATAGCTGTAAAAAAACAGCTACCATTACAAAAATAACATATAAATTGGACAGACCTATTGGAAAGACTTAGGCAACCTCACCCAGAAAAGTCCTCCTCACCTGGGAACTGGATAGTCATGTAATAATCTGTAATAATAATAATGTAATAATAATAATTATACTCACCGAATTATGTCTTACCAAGTTTTTCCCCCCAAAATATACTTTATTCATAAAAATCTGTAAAAGAAAATGCATTATAAATAGTTCAAAACAGCACTAAGTTGACATTCCAAAGAGTGCAAAGGAAATCAGTTTTCTTCAATACAGGAATGAGTTGCCTACAACCCTTCCATTCCATTTTACCTGCCACGTACATTTTACAGCAAACCCATATTTGGTGTATACAGCCTGAGGGGTTTCCCATGGGTCCACCCCCTCGGTTCACTTTGGTAGGAGGACCTTACACAGTGGTCTTTCTCCATTGAGCCTTTGCAGAGGCTGCCCCAAGCTTTAGTGTGTCCCTCAGCACGTAGTCCTGGACCTTGGAATGTGCCAGTCTGCAACACTCGGTCATGGACAACTCTGTGCTGGAAGACCAGCAAGTTTCGGGCAGACCAAAGAGCGTCTTTCACCAAATTGATGGCCCTCCAGCAGCAGTTGATGTTTATCTCAGTGTGCGTCCCTGGGAACAGCCCGACATGTCTTACCGAGTCAACAACCAATTCCTCCATCACCGTCCCTCTGCTGTCCCACTGGCAGGATAGACACACCAGAGAAAAGGGCACAGTGCTAGCCATTTAGGTGTGTGTGGCCCTAGGATTTCTCAACATTGGCTCCAGATTCTATGATGTCTCAGGTGGAACAACAATAATTTTAAATTTGCGGTTTTGGAGGACTAGGAGCCAATGTCGAGCAGGATGTTCAGGATGAGCAGGACTTGGTGCAGCATAGGATATGGGTAACAGAGTTTTGCATGAGTTGCTATTTACTGAGGGTGGAGAATAGCAGGCCAGCAGTAGAGGATTGGAATAATTGAGTTTGGAGCTAACAAAGGCATGGATGAGGATTTCAGCAGCAGATGGACTGAGGTAGGAGTAAAAATGAGTGATGTTAGAGAGTTGGAAGTAGGCAGTCTTTGTGATGCAGAGGATATGAAGCTGGAAAATTAAGTCAGTGTGAAGTAGGATGCTGAAGTTGTAAACAACTAGATTAGCCTAAAACAGTGGCCAGGGAGGGGGATGGAGTCAGAGGTAAGGTGCAAGGTTTGTGATGAGAATCTAAAATTATGACTTCAGTCTTTCCAATGTTTAACTGGAGGGAATTATGCCCAATCTGATTGCTAGACAAAGGGTATGATAGCGTAGTGGCAATGGAGGAGTCAAGAGTGGAAAGGTAGACCTGGATCTCAACAGCATATATCGGGAAGCTAACTCCATGTTAGTGAAGGATGTAATCAACGGACAGCATGTAGATGAGGAACAGGTTGGGGGCCAAGAATGGATCTGCGGGACTGTCACGTCACAGGGTAGAGGCGGAAAGAGAAACCATTGCTAGAGATGCTCTGGATATAATCGGATTGGTAAAAGTGGAGACAAGCAAGAGCAGTCCCACCTCGGCTAGTCAATGGAGGAGATATTGGTGTGATTGTATATCCACTCCCATGCTTGTATTATAGAACTTTATTAGGTAGAAAATTGTAAAGAAAACTACCCATTTTAATTGTAGGCCTTGGTATTTAGTTCTATTTGTTCTGGTTTTGTAGTTTTATATGTCCAGTCTTTGCAATTTAATTAGGCTGTCTATGGAGCTGATGTTTCACAGTTTGTGTGGTTTAACACCTTCCCCAGTTACATGTTCTGTGATATTCTACACAAATTAGAAGTACAACAAGCTAAAATGTGGTAGAAATTCTTCAACCAGAAGCTTAAAATCTTAATGTCTCAGTATAGTTTATCTACTTTTGGATCTCAAAACTGAGTATAGCATAAGCAGGACATTTTATTCCTGTTTGTTATTGATTATGACATGGAAGAACTAAATTTATTGTAATTCAGTTTATTTATTTCGAGATACAACACTGAAACAGGCCCTTCGGCCCACCGAGTCTGTGCCAACCAACAACCACCCATTTATACTAATCCTACATTAATCCCATATTCCCTACCACATCCCCACCATTCTCCTACCACCTACCTACACTAGGGGCAATTTACAATGGCCAATTTACCTATCAGCCTGTATGTCTTTGGCTGTGGGAGGAAACCAGAGCACCCAGCAGAAACCCACGCGGTCACAGGGAAAACTTACAAACTCCGCACAGGCAGTACCCAGAACTGAACCCGGGTCACTGGAGCTGTGAGGTTGCGGTGCTAACCACTGCACCTTCTTGGATTAATGATGTTTTTGGAATTTGTGGGACTCTATATTTTGTCCTAGTTTTGTGAATTGTGAAAGTCGGTTTCTGAGATTGTGAGAGAATAGTGTATTGGGGTTAGAATTGTATTGCTCGGGGAATGAGCTGGCACAGGCACGATGGGGCAAATAGTCTTCCTTGGTGCTGTAAAATTTATAATTGATCATGTCAAAGGCTGCAGAGAGGCCAAGGGAGATATTCCACGACCTTTACAGTCAGAGGGAATTTCTTTTGTGATTTATGTGAAGGCTATATCAATGCTGTGGGGGACAGAAATCTGATTGGAGTGATTCCAACTGGGAGTTGACTAACTATGGGAGAGATGGTGACGGATCTGGGAGACAATCATTTATTCAAGGAACAAGAGCAGAAAAAGTCCACGCCCAAAACGTCAACTGGTCTGTTCTCTCCACGGGTGCTGCCTGGTCTGCTGATGAGTTTCTAGCACTTTTGTTTTTGTTTCAGGTTTCCAGTCTCTGCAGGATTTTGCTTTGTAAACTTATTCATTGACCTTTGAGAAGAAAAGGAGGTTGAAAAAGGGGTGCTCGTTAGTGAGGATAGGGGTCAAGGATAGTTTGTTTGAGAAGGGAGGTGATGATTGTTTTTTTGAAAGGGAAAGGGGAAGAACAACCCAATGAGAGGAGCCATTTATAATGTCAGCTGGTACGGGTTCTGAAGAAAGGAGGTTGGGAGGTCAGAAATCACGTTCGTGTTGCAAGTTGGCAGGAGAGGAGATGGAATATGTGACTGATGCATTGATCTGTTGTTTCACACACCTGTGGGCAGGACATTGGTTGATAGCATAGATAATATTTATGCTAAATTGAAACCCGGTATGATCAAAAAAGAATTGAGTGCACATCTAACCTAGTCTGCCACTGGTGCAGCCAGCACTATGGTGCAGGTTGGCTACAGATGTCCTTGCAGTAGATGGTTCAGCTCACCATCTGGCTCCCTGCTGACCCAGAGCCTGTTCAGCCACTTCACTGTGGTTATCAACAGGTAGCTATGCCAAGGCCTGTAGGTATGTTTGATGATAGTGTGGCAGGTACAGCCAATCTGGCTATGACGCCTTCTGATCTCCCTGTCATAGCTTTTTGCACCATTGACAGCATGGAATGCTATGATTGTGGTGATTTCCAAGCAACCCCAGCACTAAAGGCTTGCCAAAGGTCTTCAAGTGATGCATACTGAGACACATGATGAATGTTGATATTGTGGGTCACACATTACAGATCCTGTCTGCAGAACTCTGGGAGAGATTTTCAATACAGGAACAGTCTTAAGTGATATTGAGAACAACGATTTTGCTTCTCTCTTATATAAACCTCTTCCACAAACCGCAACAAAAACACATCTGACCTTAGCTGAAAAACAGAAACGTTGGGCTGGATTTTAAGGAGTCCTCAACATTGGGTTCCATGGTGGGGTGGCCTGAAGATGGCCCTGGATGAGGTCCGCAATGGACCTCGACGCTGGCAGGGCCGGGCTGAGATCTTTAGCCCGGCGGCCAGCACACCCTGGTGGGGAGCAGGGTGGAGGTAAGTTTCTCAGTGCAGGGGGTGAGGAGGAGGGGAGGTGGCGAGGAGATAGTGAGAAGGGTTGTAGTTTAAAGTTTGTGCAGTTTGTGGAGGGAAGGTCAGATGTTGAAGGTAAGTGTTTTGGGGGGGGGGGGGGTGGGAAGGGCAAATAATTTAATTGTTATTGGGGTTGGGAGAGGGGCAAAAGAGATGTATTTATTTAATTTCATTAAATCTTTTTTTAAATATTTAAATATGTCGGTAGAGCTAATAGCCCTTTAAAAACATCATCAGCGCCTACGCACAGGTAGCCCGGCCCCTCCATGTGATTGGCGGGGGGTGGGTGTCCGCCCCGGTTATTTAAATGAGCCACCACACTTTGGTGCGGGCCGCTTTTTTTCTGCCGGTGGCAGGCTTATAAAATTCAGCCCGTTAATTCAGACTGTAAACATCAGTTGAAAAATCACATTAAAATTCATAAAGGTAAACATAAGGCAGCCATTTTTAATATGTTTGGTTTTTTTAATTCTTTGTTTTTTTGCATTATTGCCATTTTTAATTATTTTACCCATCATGCATCAAACTGCGACTAATTGGCACTAAATTGGCAAAGTGGCCACAGGATGGCTAGTATGAGATATGGAAAAAAAGTCACTCCAAACACACTTCCAGTACTTTCCTTGGATGTGTCTCCTTTACTGTACAGGCAATGCACTTATTTTCCACGTTTGGCCAATGGTAGTCTCTGAAACAGAATCTGAAAGCTTACAGCCACCTTGAATGTAGAAGCAGGACCATTCAGTCATTTCTGTTAACCATGTCAGCTCCATCTTTTTACTCCAGACTCCCTGGGCTGAATTTCCAGACCCCCCAAAGTGAGAAACGGAGGCAGGGGGCCCTGAAAATACCGGCGCAGGCAGCGTGTCAATTTCAAGGCATTAATCCCGGCACCAGTAATAATCATCAGGGCAGGGGGGAGTACAGGACAGGAATCCTGCTCCCCTCTGCATTAAGGCCAATTAAATTTATTAAAAAGCTCATTTAGAGATTGTTGAAGGGGGATGGGTGCAATATTTAAAGACACACAAAGGTTTCAGAAGCTGTCAGTTTCTGAACAGCTGAGGGGAGGCAGGTACACAGTGGGGAGGCAGTCAAGGCTGCCACAGGACATCATTCCGGCCCTATAAGAGGGTCAGCAGGGCAAAGGGGGACTGGGTACTTGGGTAAGGAGGTGACCTTGGTGCTGCACAGGTGGCAGGGAGAGTAGGCACTCAGCACCCAGCCTTTGAACGGGGTCAGCACCGCCCAGCATTGTGGGGGCAGAAGAGCATGGGGGCAAGGCTGGCAAGGACAATTGGGCAGCCACCTGTCCAGAAGGAAGGCTCCAGCTGGGAATGGGGGCACAACTGTCGGATATTGGGCCCAGTGGCGATGAGGGGCAACACCCTTTGCAGGAAGGGCAGAATCCAAGGCATCAGGGGGGCACAGGAGAGGAAAGAAGGGCAGGAAGGCAACAGAGGCCAAACCCTCAATTTAGGATTGAATGCCGAAGATGGAGCTGATGGCAAGTTCTGGAGCACAGGTCTTCAGTACTACTGCCAGGATGTTGTCAGGGCCCATAGCCTTTGTTGTATCCCGTGCCTTCAGCTGCTTCTTGATATCACATGGTGTGAATTGGATTAGCTGAAGGACTGGCATCTGTGATGCTGGGGACCTAGGAGGAAGCCAAAATGGATCATCCAATCAGCACGTATATGGCTGAAGATGGTTGCAAATGCTTCAGCCTTGACTTTTGCACTGATGTGCTGGGCTTCCCAATCATTGAGGATTGGGATGTTCATGGAACCCCCTCCTCTGGTTAGTTGTTTAACTGTCCACTACTGGCAGATTAGATCAAAGCTCTGCATTCCTGCCATATCCAATGGTGAACAATTACATTCTCTGCTGGCTGGAGTTATACCTAGCACAAAGAAATATGATTGTAGTTGTTGGAGGCCAATCATCTCAGTCCCAGGACATCACTGCAAGAATTCCTCAGGGTAGTGTCCTAGGCCCAGCCATCTTCAGCTGCTTCATCAATGACCTTCCCTGCATCATAAGGTCAGAAGTGGGGATGTTCTCTAATGATTGCACAATGTTCAGTACCATTCGAAACTCCTCAGATACTAAAGCAGTATGTGCCCAAATGCAACAAGACCTGGACAACATTCAGGCTTGGACTGATAAGTTGCAAATAACATTCAGGCAATGACTATCTCCAACAAAAGAGAATCTAACCATCTCCCCTCGATGTTCACGGCGTTACCATTGCTGAGTCCTCCACCATCAATATACTGGGGATTACCATTGACCAGAAACTGAACTGGACCAGTCATATAAATACAGTGGCTACAAGAGGCCAAAGGCCAGAAAGTCTGTGGTAGTAAGTCACCTCCTGACTCCCAAAAGCCTTTCCACCATCTATAAGGCACAAGTCAGGAGTGTGATGGAATACTTTCCACTTGGGTCCATTACAGGCAGAGACAGGAGAATTTGTGGTGGAGAATGGGGAAATGGCAGAGAGACTAAACAATTACTTTGTGTCTGTCTTCAAGGAGGAAGATACAGAAAATGTCCCAGAAATATTAGGGAACCAAGGGACTTGTAAAAATGAGGAACTGAGAGAAATTAGTATCAATAAAGAGGTAGTACTCAAAAAATTAATTGGATTGAAAGATGATTAATCCCCCGGACCAGATGAGCGACATCCCAGAGTATTGAAGGAGGTGGCTATAGAGATAATGGATGCATTGGTGGCTATCTTTCAAAATTCTATAGATTCTGGAAGGATTCCTGCAGACTAGAAAGTAACAAATGTAACCCCACTATTTGAGAAGGGAGTGAGAGAGAAAACAGAGATTTACAGACCTGTTAGTTTGATGTCAGTAGTAGGTAAAATGTTGCAATCTATTATAAAGGATGTGATAACTGGACACTTGGAAAATAATGATAGGATTGGGCAAAGTTAACATGGATTTGTGAATGGGAAATCATGTTTGACAAATCTGTTGGAGTTCTTTGAGGATGTTACTTGTAGCATAGAAAAAGGAGAACCAGTGGATGTAGTGTATTTGGATTTTCAGAAGGCTTTTTGATAAGGTCCCACACAGGACGTTAGTGAACAAAATTAGAGCACATGGGTTTGGGGGTAATATACTGCTATGAATTAAGAATTGGTTAACAGACAGAAAGCAGAGAGTAGGAATAAATGGGTCATTCTCGGGATGGCAGGCTGTTACCAGTGGGGTACCACAAGGATCAGTGCTTGGGCTACAGCTCTTCACAATATATATAAATTATTTGGACGTGGGGACCAGATGTAATAATGTAAGTTGTGAGGAGGATACAAGGAGGCTTCAAGGGGACTTGGACAGGCTAAGTGAATGGGCAAGAACATGGCAGATGGAATATAATGTGAATAAGTGTGAAGTTATCCACTTTGGTAGAAAATCAGAAAGGCAGAGTATTTCTTAAATGGCGAGAGGTTGGGAAGTGTTGGTGTCCAAAGGGACGTGAGTGTCCTTGTTCATGAGTCACTAAAAGCTAGTATGCAGGTGCAGGAAGCAATTAGGAAGGCAAATAGTATGTTGGCCTTCATTGCAAGGGGATTTGAGTACAGGAGTAAAGATGTCTTACTGCAATTGTAGAGAGCCTTGGTGAGACCGCACCTGGAATATTGTGTACAGTTTTGGTCTCCTTATCTAAAGAAGGATATACTTGCTACTGAGGGAGTGCAGCGGAGGTTCACCAGACTAATCCCTGGGATGGCGGGATTGTCTTATGAGGAGAGAGTGCAGAACCTGGACCTGTATTCTCAAAAGTTTCGAACAGGGTGTGACATGGTAGATGTGGATAAGATGTTTCCTCTGGCTGCTGAGTCTAGAACCAGGGGACACAGTCTCAGAATAAGGGGAAGGCCATTTAAGACTGAGATGAGGAGAAACTTCTTCACTCAGAGGGTGGTGAATCTTTCAAATTCTCTATCCCAGAGGGCTGTGGAAGCTTAATCATTGACCATATTCAAGACAAAAATCGATAGATTTCTAGATACTAATGACATCAAGGGATATAGCGACAGTGGGAAAAAATGGCGTAGAGGTAGATGATCAGTCATGATCTGAATCAATGGTGGAGCTGTCTCAACGGGTCGAATGGCCTCCTCCTGCTTCTATTACCTATGTACCTATTGCCTGGATGGGTGCAGCTCCAACAACACTCAAGAAGCTCGACACCATCCAGGACATAGCAGCTCACTTGATCAGCACCCCACTTACCACTTTAAATGTTCACTCCCTCCACCACCGACGCACATCGGCAGCAGTATTTACCATCTACAAGATGAACTGCAGCAACTTGCCAAGCCTCCTTCGATTGCACCTTACGAACCCGTGACCTCTACCACCTAGAAGGACAAGGGCAGCAAATGCATGGGAACACCACCCACCTGCAAGTTCCCTTCCAAGTCACACACCATCCTGACTTGGAAATATATCGCCGTTCCTTCACTGTCGCTGGGTCAAAATCCTGGAATTTCCTCCTTAACAGCACAATGGATGTTCCTACCCCACATGGACTGCAGTGGGTCAAGAAGGCAGTTCACCACCACCTTCTCAAGGACAATTAGGGATGGGCAACAAATGCTGGCCTTGTCAATAACACTTATATACCATGAAATTTTTTTTTAAAATCCTTTCATTTCAAGCTCTTCCTAAGATGGGATAAATAAAAGGAAAGAGCTGTGCTTTTCATAACTGCAGTACTTTTTTGAACACATTTTGCAACAGTGAACTATCTTGTAATAACCTATGTATCTGGATCCCAAAAAAATGTGTTCATCGATGTTTCCCCATTTACATTCACTCCCATCTGCTTTTCTTAAGTCTACAATATATTATCACACACTTTATGTTAAACTGCACCTGCTACCATTCTGCTCCCTCATTTAACTGATGCACCTTAATCTGCAATTTTCTACTTTCTTAACAGTACTTCCTAGTTTAGTATTATCAGCAAAGTTGGACATACCTCATTTATTTCACTGATCATTTATATGTACAAAGAAAGCCTGGAGCCTCAGCATCAATCCCAGTGTTCACTGCTCACCAATTTGGGAATGTCTCTGATTCTAACTGTCTGCCACCATTGTCCAACCAGTTTTCTATCTATTCTGTGTGGCATCTATAGTTGTATGCATCTCATTGTTAGCGAGCAATCTCAGAAACCTTCAGAAAATCTATGTATACAACATCAATCAATCCTTCTCTATCCACCACCTCAGTGAATCTGTTAACGGCATCTATTAGGTTTGTTCGAATAGACCTAAGAATGATGTGAAGGCTTTATAGGGGGTGCAAAAAAGATTTACGAGAATGGTTCTAGGGTTGAGGGACTTCAGTTACATGGATAGATTGAAGAATCTGCAGCTGTTCTCCTTAGAGAAGAGAAGGTTGAGAAGAGATTTGATGGAGGTGTTCAAAATCATGAGGGGTCTGGATATAGTAGGTAGGGAAAAACTGTTCCTATTGGTGGGTGAGTTGAGAGCCAGAGGACACTGATTTAAGGTGATTGGCAAAAGAACCACAAGAGACATGAGGAAAAACTTTTTTACGCATTGAGTGGTTAAGGTCTGGAATGTACTGCCTGAGATTGTGGTGGTGACAATTTCAATCATGGCTTTCAAAAGGGAATTGGATAATTATCTGAAGAGAAAAAATTTGCAGAGCTACAGGAAAAGACGGGAGAGTGGGACTAGCTGATTTGTTCTTACAGAAAACCTGTAAGGACGCAATGTGCTGAATGCCCCCCATCTGTGCTGCAACCATTCTATGATTTTATGATTCAATCCCATTATTTTATCTATCATAATATATTCATTTATATGAATTCCTGTAAGTTTCTCACTGTCATCAATCTCTAGTCTTCCCCGTACCTCTGGTATCACATCATTCTCCAGTGGAACAACAGGACTTTAAATTAATGAAGGGTTGGTGCGAGGATTCAGGAACAAATTCAAAATAAGTAAGAGAAATGTTGAAACTGTAGAGCAGAGTAGTAATTTAGGTAAAAATAAGCAGAGTGGGTCAGGAACGGACAGAGAGCTTTACAAAAGTAAGAGGGCATTAAAGATTTAGGTGCCATCTGGGAAAAAGAGAGAAAGGTTAAAGCTGAAGGCACCAGGCTGAATTTTACAGACCCCCGACGTTGGGGTTCGTGGCAGAAGGGAGGGGCCAGAAAATGCCTCCGGCAGAGGCCTGCCATGGGCCTCGTCGCCAGGAAGGCCCGGCCCCATAATCGCTGGTGGCGGCGAGGCCTTGTGATGGCGCCCCCACCACTCAGTGACAGGAGCACCATTAACAAATGTAAATAAATTTACCAGAGCGATATTGGTGCCAGTGGCTGGCACTCCCATGCCTTTGGATCCCCATCTGGGGATCTGAGGCGGAACACTGGTGGGAAAGGGGGAGCAGGTAAGTTTCTCAGTGCGGGTGGCGAGGGGAATGGCGTCAGAGTCATTTCATTGGTGTCGGGGATGGTGGGAAGTTTAAAGTTTATGAACTTTGGGGGGTGGCGGGGAAGGTCAGGTGCACAAGTTAAGCGTTTTGAGGGGGCGAGGGCACATAATTAACTCTATGGTTATTGGTGGGAGGGATTTTGTGGGAGAGGGTCAGAATCAATTTATTTAATTTTTTTCAATCCCTATATCTTTAAATATTTAAATTGAAATGTAGGACTCAAAGACCTTTAAAAATGACTTCAGCGCCTGTGCAAAGGCAGCTGATGCCATTGCCGGGACGGACTGCCCACCCACTCTGCGTCATCAGAGTTGGCGGTCTGACCCAGATATTTAAATGAGCCGCCGCGTTTAATATTGTGGCAGCCCCATGACGTGCGGCCCGTGCAGGCAGACCGCCACTGTTTTCGTCAATTCCAGCCCACTATATTTGACTGTGTGAAGCATTTGCGATAAAATATCTGAATCAGTAACACAGATAAATGGGTATGACCGAACAGCCATAATGGAGATGTGCTTACAGAGTCACCAAGGTTGGGAACTAAACATTCCAGGATACTTGACTTTTGGAGAGATGGGCAAAATGCAAAAGAAGTGGTGGGGGTAGCTGTGATAATAAAGGATGGGATAAAGACAGCATAGAAAAGGATCCTAGCTCAGAAAGTAAAGATGTAGGATCAGTTTGGATGGAGCTGAGAAACAACAAGGGGTCGAAAAAATGGTGGGAGTAAATTAGCCCCCTAACAGTAGCTGTTGTGTTTGGCAGAGTATAAATCAGGAAAATAAAGGTGCATGTAACAAGGGTAATACAGTAATCATGGGGGATTTTAATTCTCATATGGACTGGGTAAACCATATTTGCTGTAGTAGCATGGAGGACGAGTTAACAGCATGATTCATGGTCGTTTCCTGGATCAATATGTTGAGGAACCATCTAAGGCACAGGCTATTTTATATCTAATATTGTGCAATGATAAAGGATTAACTAATAATCTTATGGTAAATGAGCCTCTGGGGAAGAGTGGTCTTAACATAATAGGATTTTATATTGAGGTTGAGAGTGATTTAGTTACATCTGAAGTAAACATCTTAAATCTGAACAAAGCAACTACGTAGGTATGAGGGACAAGTTGGCTGAGGTAGGTTGGAGAACTAGATTAATGGATATGACAGTGGATAAGCAATGACAAACATTTAAAGAATTAATTCATAATTCACAACAGATATATATTCCCTTAAGGAGTAATAATCCCATAAAAAGTGGTTAGATCATGGCTAACAAGAGAAGTTAAAGATAATATTAAAATAAAGGAAAAGGTTTATAATGTTGCCAAAAAGAGTAGTAAGCCTGAGGATTGGGAGGATTTTATAATTCAGCAAAGGAGGAATTGATAGAGAAAGAGAATAGAGTATATGAAAGTAAGCTAGCAAGAGACATAAAAACAGATTATATAGGTATATGAAAAGGAAGAGATTAGCAAAAGTAAATGTGGGTCCCTTAGAGGAAGAGACAGTGTAAATTATAATGGGGAAGAAGGAAATGGGAGAGGTATTAACAAGTACTTTGTATCTGTCTTCTTGGTAGAAGATACAAAACATTTTGGAAATAGTGGGGAATCAAAGGTCCAGTGAGATTGAGGAACATAGGGAAATCAGTATTAGTAAAGAAATAATATTGGAGAAATTTATGGGACTAAAAATTGACAAATCCCCTGGACCTGATGGCCTACATCCTAGGGGTTTTAAAAGAGGTGTCTACAGAGATAGTGGATATGCTGGTTTTGATCTTCCAGAATTTCCTAGATTCTAGAATGGTCCCAGTGGATTGGAAGGTAGCAAACATAATCCCACTATTCAAGAAAGGAAGGAAAGAGAAAGCGGTACTATAGGCTAGTTAGCCTGACGTCAGTCATCAGGAAAATGCTACAATCTGTTATTAGGGACATGATAATAGAGCATTTAGAAAATCCTAATATGATTGCACAGAGTCAGCATGGATTTATGAAAGGAAAATCATGTTCGACAAATCTGTTAAGAGTTTTTTGAGGTTGTAACTAACAGGGTAGATAAGGGGGAACTAGTGAATGTACAAGAAGCATTCAATAAGTTGCCATGCAAGAGATTATTGTACAAAATTAGGACTCACAGGATTGTGGGTAATATATTAGCATGGATTGAGGATTGATTAATGGGCAGAAAACAGAGAGTAGGAATAAATGGGTCTTCTGGCAGACTGTAACTGATGGGGTAATGCACAGATCAATGCTTGGGCCTCAGGTACTTACAATCGAGATCAATGACTTAGACGAGGAGACCAAGTTTGCTGATGATAGAAAGTTAGGTTGTGTAGGAAGCTGTGAGGAGGGCGCAAAGAAGCTGCAAAGGGATATAGACAGGTTAAGTGAGTGGGAAAGAACGCGGCAGGTGGCATATAATGCGGACAAATGTGAAATTATCCACTTTAGTAGGAAAAATAAAACAGCATCATATTTTTTGAATGGTGAAAGATTGTGAAGTGTTGGTTTTCAGAGGGACCTAGGTACATGAATCACAGAAAGTTAACATGCAGGTACATAGAACATAGAACATAGAACAGTACAGCACAGTACAGGCCCTTCGGCCCACGATGTTGTGCCGAACCTTTAACCTACTCTAGGATCAAACTATCTACATACCCTTCATACTACTATCATCCATGTACCATTCCAAGAGTCGCTTAAATGTCCCTAATGTATCTGCTTCTACTACCACCGCTGGCAGTGCATTCCACGCACCCACCACTCTCTGTGTAAAGAACCTACCTCTGACATCTCCCCGAAACTTTCCTCCAATCACCTTAAAATTATGCCCCCTGGTGATAGCCCTTTCCACCCTGGGAAAAAGTCTCTGGCTATCCACTCTATCATCATCTTGTACCCCTCTATCAAGTCACCTCTCATTCTTCTTCGCTCCAATGAGAAAAGCCCTAGCTCCCTCAACCTTTCTTCGTAAGACATGCCCTCCAGTCCAGGCAGCATCCTGGTAAATCTCCTCTGCACCCTCTCTAAAGCTTCCACATCCTTCTGATAATGAGGCGACCAGAACTGAACACAATATTCCAAGTGTGGTCTAACCAGGGCTTTATAGAGCTGCAGCATAACCTCGGGGCTCTTAAACTCAATCCCCCTGTTAATGAAAGCCAACACACCATACGCCTTCTTAACAACCCTATCAACTTGGGTGGCAACTTTAAACGATCGATGGACATGGACCCCAAGATCCCTCTGTTCCTCCACACTACCAAGAATCCTGTCTTTAAGCCTGTATTCTGCATTCAAATTCGACCTTCCAAAATGAATCACTTCACATTTTTCCAGGTTGAACTCCATCTGCCACTTCTCAGCCCAGCTCTGCATCCTGTCAATGTCCCGTTGCAACCTACAACAGCCTTCCACACTATCCACAACTCCAGCAACCTTCGTGTCATCGGCAAACTTGCTAACCCAGCCTTCCACTTCCTCATCCAAGTCATTTATAAAAATCACAAAGAGCAGAGGTCCTAGAACAGATCCCTGCGGAACACCACTGGTCACCGAGCTCCAGACTGAATACTTTCCATCTACTACCACTCTCTGTCTTCTATGGGCCAGCCAATTCTGTATCCAGACAGCCAACTTTCCCTGTATCCCATGCCTCCTTACTTTCTGAATGAGCCTACCATGGGGAACCTTATCAAACGCCTTGCTAAAATCCATATACACCACATCCACTGCTCTTCCTTCATCAATGTGTTTTGTCACATCTTCAAAGAATTCAATAAGGCTTGTGAGGCATGACCTGCCCCTCACAAAGCCATGCTGACTGTCTCCAATCAAACTATGCTTTTCCAAATAATCATAAATCCTGTCTCTCAGAATCCTCTCCAATAATTTGCCCACTACCGACGTAAGACTGACTGGTCTATAATTCCCAGGGTTATCCCTATTCCCTTTCTTGAACAAGGGAATAACATTTGCCACCCTCCAATCATCTGGTACTACTCCAGTGGACAGTGAGGATGCAAAGAGCATCGCCAAAGGCGCGGCAATCTCTTCCCTCGCTTCCCGTAATATCCTTGGGTATATCCCGTCTGGCCCCGGGGACTTATCTATCCTCATGTCTTTCAAAATTTCCAG
The DNA here is from genome assembly GCF_036365525.1 of Heterodontus francisci. Lineage (NCBI taxonomy): Eukaryota > Metazoa > Chordata > Chondrichthyes > Heterodontiformes > Heterodontidae > Heterodontus > Heterodontus francisci. Next base: position 24,108,293 of record NC_090381.1, read on the forward strand.
CACATCTTCCCTCTTAACCTCAACCTGTTCGAGCATATCAGCCTGTTTCACGCTGTCCTCACAAACGACCAGGTCCCTCTCGCTAGTAAATACTGAAGCAAAGTATTCATTTAGGACCTCCCCTACCTCCTCCGACTCCAGGCACAAGTTCCCTCCACTATCCCTGATCGGCCCTACCCTCACTCTGGCCATCCTCTTGTTCCTCACATAAGTGTAGAGCGCCTTGGGATTTGCCTTAATCCTACCCGCCAAGACTTTTTCATGTCCCCTTCTAGCTCTCCTAAGTCCATTCTTCAGTTCCTTCCTGGCTACCGTGTAACCCTCTAGAGCCCTGTCTGATCCTTGCTTCCTCAACCTTAAGTAAGCTTCCTTCTTCCTCTTGACTAGCTGTTCCACATCTCTTGTCATCCAAGGTTCCTTCACCCTACCATCCCTTCCTTGCCTCATCGGTACAGCAAGCAATTAGCAAGGCAAATGGTATGTTAGCCTTTATTACAAAGGGGTGGAGTTTAAGAGTGAGGAAGTCTAACTGCAATTTTATCGGGCCTTGGACTATAGACTTGGAACACTGGGCTGAATTTTCTTAGCACACCACCAATCGCGCGCTTTAAAAATGGTGGTCCACCCGTGCGGACCACCTGTTGCGGATTTTAGTGTGGCAGCTTATTATAATAAATGCAACGCGCGCCCCCCCCCCCCCCCCCCACCAAATGACGTGGAGGGAGCGGGATTTATGGCGTCGGTATCAGCATTGGGTCAGCTGAGCATCAGGTGCTGGGGCCCTATTTAAAGGGCAGCCAGCACATCGGCAATGCCTCCACTGCCAGAACAGAGCTGCTGAGAGAAGCAAAAGAATTCCTTGTCTGCAGAAGACCGATCTCTGGCTGGACACCCCAAAAGTTTGAATATGGTGTCAGAGGGGCAATCCAGGGTAGCCCCACAGTTCAGTGATGCCTCCCTGCTCACTTACCTCCAGGCTGTGTGGGCAGGACGGGAGGTCCTCTTCCCCAGCGATGGCAAGAAGAGGCCCTTCTGCCTGACCAAGACAGCCTGGCTGGAGGTGGCAGAGGAGATCAGTAGATGTGAGGCCATCCAGCGTGAAGTGCCGGAAGAGTTTGAATGATTTGTTGCGCTCCGCAAAAGTAAGTGGCACTTTAGATCAGGGCTCCACTGAACCTAGGTGTGCCCACACAGCGTGGCATGTGTGCCACTGCCATGCCAAAGACATGGAGGTTCAGCAGGGAGGAAACACATGACAAAAATGGAAGAATGTATGATCGCACTTACCCTTGTCTGCTGCTCAGAGCACGGCTGCTACATGAGTGGCTCACTCAGTAGTGAACACCGAGCATCCCCCACCTTTGTGCCCAGCACCCTTCTTGTGACATGTGTCCTGCTGTTGATCTGTCATGCTTAATATCTGCCTCCTTGCTCCTCCAGGTTAACAGGGCGCACAATGCAAGAGAGGCCAGTAGTTCCGGTGGAGGAGTACCAGACATTAGAAGGCTCACAGACGCTGAGGAGGATGCTCTGGAGATCACGGTGATCCATGTGGAGTGCTCATTCAGTGACGTAGACCTCGAGGTCCTGGGTGAACATACGTCCATTTCATATAAACAATGATCACTGTGAAATTGTTGTTGTTTGAGACAATGCTGTTATAATCGAGACATGTGCAACATCAAGACTGACTGTGTATTCTTCCCATTGTATCTTCCAGGTCAACGTTCTGAACTGACCCCAGTGGCCCACAACACCGCCCACACCTCAGAGGAAGCAGTGTCCCATGACACTAACACACCTTCCACCAGCACAGATACAGTCACCTCATTGGCTATCTATTTGGCCTTGGAGCCTGGTTCTCCAGTTGGTGAGAGCACTGCACACGTGCCCGAGCAGCTGACTGAGGCTGAGAAAGCTGAGGCCCCTGAAATTCGGAGGACTGTGGGTGGCCAGGCCCAGGCTGAGCCCCAGGCTATTGATGACCCTCTGTTGTTGACAACAAGGACCTGCTGGAGCTGATGCAGAAATCCTGGCAACATCTGGCGGAGATGCCACAGGCCGTGCGAAGCCTTGAGTGGATGATGCGGGAGTCCATCCAGGCCATAACAGTTGCCATGTCCCAGGCATGCGAGCGCCTGGTGTCATCCATGGAGAGGACGGTGGCCCTCTTGGTGAACCAGATTCCATTGATTCCCACTGACCTGCAATTCCTCGCCGGGGCCATGACATCCAATCAGCAGTGGCAAGGCGAGAGAGGAAACTGTCCCCTGCCCCGGTTCTTCCCGGGAGTGCAGCGGGGTTCAAATGAGTCCTGAGATGGAGGAGTCGAGCTGGGTCCCCCCTCAAGGTGATTCCAATGTGGACACTGGCCCTTTGGCCAGTGAGTCAAGCTCCAGCGGCAGCAACAGCTGAGGAGAGTTCTGCGCTGACGCAGGATTCCCCCAGCCAGCCAGGGCTCTCCAGGCCTTGTGCACACAGTGGACAACCGCCAAAGTCATCCACAGCCAAAGGGCAATCAGATAAGCAGCCTTCCTCCAGTCAGGCTGCTAGCGCAGAGGTGGCACTGCGAAGGAGCACCCGTAAGCACTTCAAAAAACACACTGATACAAATGGGAATGCACGGGTGTCAAACAATGTAAATAGTATATCACTAAATGTTCTTCACTAATATGTGTGTTGTTTTTACTGTGTGAATGATGTGTGCCAGCAAATACTGACTGCGCCTCATCCCTTTACATCATTGGCCTTTCAGAACTGTCAAGTATGGAATGACATTGTTGCCATGCCAGTATTACTCATGTGCGTCTCCAAGGATGCAGTGACATGGACAATGGCTCAGTCTGCTGCTGTCAGTAATGGTGAAAGCAAAGATGTTGCAGATGTGAACTGCTGCACAACATGTGATTGAGGGTGCTATCTGGCTTGCAGAGCCCATGAAGGTTCCTATGGTGTGGAGAACTTTTGATCAGTGAAGCGCTGCCGTGCATCCCTAGCTCGCTGCTCTCCCTGCATGCAGCGCCTGGATGCTCTCTGTCCTCCCATGAGCCTTTCCTGCTGTAAGTCCTTCAGCATCCTCATCATCTGAGGATGAGTCCTGCTCCTGTCTCTCCTCATCCTGCAAGGTCCCTCCCCTATTGAGTACATAGTTGTGCAGTGCACAGCAGACAGCAAACTACACTTTCCGGCTCATACTGCAGGGCACCACCCAATCTATCCAGCCAGCGGAATCGCATTTTCAGCATGCCGATCACCTGCTCAATGGTGGCTCTTGTAGCTCTATGGCTGGTGTTGTATCTCTCTTCTGCAGCAGTGCTGGGGTGTCTCACTGGTGTCAGGACCCATGTCTGCAAGGGGTAGCCATTGTCTCCAAGAAGCCACTCCTCCATCTGAGCCATTTCAGTGAACAGCAATGGCAGCTGGGACTGGCACAGGATGAAGGCGTCTTGGCTCAGAAAGTGGGCACAGATTTGCATAAATCATTTCTGGTGATCACATACTAACTTTCTTCTTTTGGGCCTCCTTATCTCGAGAGACAATGGATACGCGCCTGGAGGTGGTCAGTGGTTTGTGAAGCAGCGCCTGGAGTGGCTATAAAGGCCAATTCTGGAGTGACAGGCTCTTCCACAGGTGCTGCAGAGAAATTTGTTTGTTGGGGCTGTTGCACAGTTGGCTCTCCCCTTGCGCCTCTGTCTTTTTTCCTGCCAACTACTAAGTCTCTTCGACTCGCCACAATTTAGCCCTGTCTTTATGGCTGCCCGCCAGCTCTGGCGAATGCTGGCAACTGACTCCCACGACTTGTGATCAATGTCACACGATTTCATGTCACGTTTGCAGACGTCTTTATAACGGAGACATGGACGGCCGGTGGGTCTGATACCAGTGGCGAGCTCGCTGTACAATGTGTCTTTGGGGATCCTGCCATCTTCCATGCGGCTCACATGGCCAAGCCATCTCAAGCGCCGCTGACTCAGTAGTGTGTATAAGCTGGGGGTTTTGGCCGCTTCAAGGACTTCTGTGTTGGAGATATAGTCCTGCCACCTGATGCCAAGTATTCTCCGAAGGCAGCGAAGATGGAATGAATTGAGACGTCGCTCTTGGCTGGCATACGTTGTCCAGGCCTCGCTGCCGTAGAGCAAGGTACTGAGGACACAGGCCTGATACACTCGGACTTTTGTGTTCCGTGTCAGTGCGCCATTTTCCCACACTCTCTTGGCCAGTCTGGACATAGCAGTGGAAGCCTTACCCATGCGCTTGTTGATTTCTGCATCTAGAGACAGGTTACTGGTGATAGTTGAGCCTAGGTAGGTGAACACTTGAACCACTTCCAGAGCGTGGTCGCCGATATTGATGGATGGAGCATTTCTGACATCCTGCCCCATGATGTTCGTTTTCTTGAGGCTGATGGTTAGGCCAAATTCATTGCAGGCAGACGCAAACCTGTCGATGAGACTCTGCAGGCATTCTTCAGTGTGAGATGTTAAAGCAGCATCGTCAGCAAAGAGGAGTTCTCTGATGAGGACTTTCCGTACTTTGGACTTCGCTCTTAGACGGGCAAGGTTGAGCAACCTGCCCCCTGATCTTGTGTGGAGGAAAATTCCTTCTTCAGAGGATTTGAACGCATGTGAAAGCAGCAGGGAGAAGAAAATCCCAAAAAGTGTGGGTGCGAGAACACAGCCCTGTTTCACACCACTCAGGATAGGAAAGGGCTCTGATGAGGAGCCACCATGTTGAATTGTGCCTTTCATATTGTCATGGAATGAGGTGATGATACTTAGTAGCTTTGGTGGACATCCGATCTTTTCTAGTAGTCTGAAGAGACCACGTCTGCTGACGAGGTCAAAGGCTTTGGTGAGATCAATGAAAGCAATGTAAAGGGGCATCTGTTGTTCACGGCATTTCTCCTGTATCTGACGAAGGGAGAACAGCATGTCAATAGTCGATCTCTCTGCACGAAAGCCACACTGTGCCTCAGGGTAGACGCGCTCGGCCAGCTTCTGGAGCCTGTTCAGAGCGACTCGAGCAAAGACTTTCCCCACTATGCTGAGCAGGGAGATTCCACGGTAGTTGTTGCAGTCACCGCGGTCACCTTTGTTTTTATAGAGGGTGATGATGTTGGCATCGCGCATGTCCTGGGGTACTGCTCCCTCGTCCCAGCACAGGCATAGCAGTTCATGTAGTGCTGAGAGTATAGCAGGCTTGGCACTCTTGATTATTTCAGGGGTAATGCTGTCCTTCCCAGGGGCTTTTCCGCTGGCTAGAGAATCAATGGCATCGCTGAGTTCCGATTTGGTTGGCTGTATGTCCAGCTCATCCATGACTGGTAGAGGCTGGGCTGCATTGAGGGCAGTCTCAGTGACAGCATTCTCCCTGGAGTACAGTTCTAGGTAGTGCTCAACCCAGCGGTCCATCTGTTTGCGTTGGTCAGTGATTATGTCCTCTGATTTAGATTTGAGGGGGACGATCTTCTTGATGGTTGGCCCAAGAGCTCTCTTCATGCCATCATACATTCCTCTGATGTTTCCGGTGTCTGAGGCCAGCTGAATATGACTGCATAGGTGTTGCCAGTAGTCGTTTGCGCAACGCCTAGCTGTTCTTTGTGCAGTACTTCTGGCTGCTTTAAGTGCTGCGGATGTTAAATCGCTGGGGGCTTTCTTGTAGTTCAAAAGTGCAATGCGCTTAGCGGCTATGACAGGTTCCAGCTCTTCATTATGAGATTGAAACCAGTCTGCATTTCTCTTCGCACTTTTGCCGTAGGTGGTCAAAGCTGACTCATAGATGGCGTCTCTGATGTGGGCCCACTTGGTCTCAGCATCCCCTGTGGGAGTGTTTTGAAGGGCTGTTACAAGTGAATTTAGAAATTTTTGTAACAGCTGTGGGTGAGAAATTCTGCTCGTGTTGATGCGCGGGCGGCCCTTCTGCTTGGAATGATGCAACTTCTTTGGTCTGAGTCTAACCTTGCTGCACACCAGGGAGTGGTCGGTGTCGCAGTCCGCACTGTGGAAGCTGCGTGTGATTTGAACACTGTTTAAGGCGGCTCGCCTTGTGACAATGAGGTCTAGCTGGTGCCAACGACGTGATCTTGGGTGCCTCCATGAAACCTGGTGACAGGGTTTAGTGTGAAAGAACGAGTTGGTGATGCAGAGGTTATGATAGGTACACAACTCAAGCAGTCTCTGCCCGTTCTCATTCATCCTTCCAACGCCATAGCGCCCAAGGCAGGAGGGCCATGAGTCATGGTCGGCCCCAACCCTGGCATTAAAGTCCCCCAGCAGGAATAGGTGTTCGGTGTTGGGGATGCTGCTAATGATGTTATGGAGTTGTTCATAGAACTGGTCTTTAGCTTCAGGTGCGGAACAGAGTGTTGGAGCATAGATGCTGAGTAGGTGTACTGGACCAGAGGTGGTGAGCAGTCGGATGGACAGTATGCGTTCCGAGCCATTTGAGGGAGGCTCTATCATGCTGAGCAAGGAGTTTCTGATGGCGAAGCCCACTCCATGCTGTCTTGGTTCTTCAGGATCCCTGCCCTGCCAGAAGAAGGTGTAGTCTTGCTCTGCTAGAGAGCCACTCGCGGGGAGGCGAGTCTCCTGAAGTGCTGCAATGTCCACATTGAGTCTACTGAGCTCGTTGTTAATGATGGCGGTCTTCCGAGAATCGTTGATTTGTGTAAGGTCTTCCGACAGGCCAGGACACATAGTTCTGACGTTCCAGCTTGCAAAGCGAAGGGCTGGTACCTTCTTTCCTAACATACTAACTATACATTGATTAAGAGGAAGGCCTTACGGTTTAGATATTCAGCTGGTCGCCTGGCGGGAGCCTTGATGGCCACATGGGTGCAATCCATGACCCTTTGCACCTGTGGGTATCCCACGATGGAGCCAAAACTGATGGCCCTCTGGGCCTGACTCTCAGAGTCTGTCGTGAGGCGGATATCATAACCAGCCCTCCGGTACAGGGCGTCGGCGACCTCCATGATCGATGCCCTGCTGACTGTGTGAACCTACAAAGGTCTCTGGTAGGCACCTGAAATGATGCAGAGGTGTAGAAGTTAAGAGCCATTGTCACTTTGGGGGCCACAGGCATAGGATGTCCTCCAAATCCCAATTACTGCAGGTCATAGCTGTGCAGGGCACAGAGATGTGTTACCACCTCTCTCGATATCCGCAGTCACCTCTGACACTGATGCTCTGACATCTGCGGGTATGTCATGCGGGACCTGTAGATGCGCGGCGATCTGTAGTGGAAATCTCTCCTTGGGAGCAGCTGCTCATGACCGCGGGGCTTTACGTGAGCTGCATCGGCCTCCTGGTTTTGCCTGCGCTACATATGGGTCCTCACGACAAGCAGAACAATGAATACAGGGTGGGTCTCTGCTGTAAGTATTTTCTGGCCCCCCCCCCCCACCCCCGCCATGACCCCCGACGTTAGGGGGTGGTGGCTGGTAAAATCAGCCCACTGTGTACTGTATTGATCTCCTGACCAAAGAAAGGATGCACTTGCCCCAGAGGGAGTGCAACAAGGGTTCACTAATTTCTGGGATAAGGGGATTGTCCGATGAGAAGAGATGAAGTGGACTCGGTCTATATTCCCTAGAGTTTAGTAAAATGAGAGGTAATCTCATTGAAACATAGAACATTTTGAAAGGTTTAACAGGGTATGTGCTGGGAAGTCTAAAACTTGAGATCACAGTCTCAGAATGGGGGCGGGGGGTCTGACATTTATGACTGAGATGAGGAAAAATTTCTTTACTCAAAGGGTTATGAATCTTTGGAATTCTCTACCCCGAAAACTGTGGCTGCTCAGTTGCTGAGTATATTTAAGCCAGAGATTGATAGATTTTCAGATACTGAGGGAATTAAGGGATATGAGAATCGTGCGTGATGGAAGGCTAAAGTACGGAAGGTCCTCATCAGGGAACTCCTCTTTGCTGACAATGCTGCATTAACATCCCACACAGAAGAGTGTCTGCAGAGACTCATTGACAGGATTGCGGCTGCCTACAACAGCCTGTAACAGCCCCGACAACCAATTTTATCTGCAGCACCTGTGGAAGAGTCTGTCACTCTAGAATTGGCCTTTATAGTCATTCCAGGCGCTGCTTCACAAACCACTGACCACCTCCAGGCACTTACCCATTGTCTCTCGAGACAAGGAGGACAAAGAAAGAAGAAAGAAAGGTGGAGTTGTTGTAGCTGTTCAGCCATGATCTTTTTGAATGGTGGAGCAGACTCGAAGAGCCAAATAGCCGACTCCTGTTCCTATTTCTTTATTCTTATGAGGAGCAAAAATTCATTGAGCAGGGACTTGTCCTTGATTATATACTGTTGTTAATAGATCCAACTCCTCCTTTACCATCCTCTTTTTCTAGACGTAATGTTAAAGATCCTTCTGTGAACTTAATCAGTGATATATAGTTTAATTTTTTTAAAGAATATACAATCAGAACAATATATCATTTAAATTTTTCTCCAAGTGGTGGGAACGTGTAGCGGGCATGAGATCCCAATAAAAAAGGTAAAGCTCCAAGGATGTATACATTCAATTAGGAACTGGATGGATGCTTGGTTGGGAATGGGATTGAAGTTTACAGGAATCAATAAGGGCACATAAGATTAAATATCAGGAACTAGAATCATTGAATGGTTACTGTTTGTAGTATATATAAATGATTTGGAGGAAAATGTAGCTGGTCTGATTAGTAAGTTTGCGGACGACACAAAGGTTGGTGGGGTTGCGGACAGTGATGAGGATTGTCAGAGGATACAGCAGGATATAGATTGGTTGGAGACTTGGGCAGAGAAATGGCAGATGGAGTTTAATCCGGACAAATGTGAGGTAATGCATTTTGGAAGGTCTAATGCAGGTGGGAGGTATACAGTAAATGGCAGAACCCTTAGGAGTATTGACAGGCAGAGAGATCTGGGCGTACAGGTCCACAGGTCACTGAAAGTGGCAACGCAGGTGGATAAGGTAGTCAAGAAGGCATACGACATGCTTGCCTTCATCGGTCGGGGCAGAGAGTATAAAAATTGGCAAGTCATGTTGCAGCTGTACAGAACCTTAGTTAGGCCACACTTAGAATATTGCGTGCAATTCTGGTCACCACACTACCAGAAGGACGTGGAGGCTTTGGAGAGGGTACAGAGGAGGTTTACCAGGATGTTGCCTGGTCTGGAGGGCATTAGCTATGAGGAGAGGTTGGAAAAACTCGGATTGTTTTCACTGGAACGACGGAGGTGGAGGGGCGACATGATAGAGGTTTACAAAGTTATGAGCGGCATGGACAGAGTGGATAGTCAGAAGCTTTGTGCCAGGGTGGAAGAGTCAGTTACTAGGGGACATAGGTTTAAGGTGCGAGGGGCAAAGTTTAGAGGGAATGTGCGAGGCAAGTTTTTTACATAGAGGGTGGTGAGTGCCTGGAACTTGCTGCCAGGGGAGGTGGTGGAAGCAGATACGATAGCGACGTTTAAGAGACATCTTGACAAATACATGAATAGGAAGGGAATAGAGGGATATGGGCCCCGGAAGTGCAGAAGGTGTTAGTTTTGGCAGGCATCAAGATCGGCACAGGCTTGGAGGGCCGAATGGCCTGTTACTGTGCTGTACTGTTCTTTGTTCTTTGTTACAGCATTGAAGAAGGCCATTCAGCCCTTTGTGTCTGTGCCGGCTCTATGCAAGAGCAACTCACTTAATCCCATTCCCCCGCCTTTTCCCCATAGCCCTGCAACTTTTTTCTCTTCAGATAATTATCCAATTCCCTTTTGAAAGCCACAATTGAGCCTTCCTCCACTGCACTCTCAAGCAGTACATTCCAGATCCTAACCATTTGCTATGTAAAAAATGTCTTCCTCGTTTTGTCTTTGGTTCTTTTGCCATTCACTTTAACTGAAGTACCTCATTGCTGGAATCATTCTCATAAATCTTTCCTGCATCCTCTTTAATACTTTCACATCCTTCCTAAAGTGTGATGCCCAGAATTGCACACAATACTTCAGTTGAGGCTGAGCCAGTGTTTTATAAAGGTTCACCATAACTTCCTTTCTTTTGTACTGCATGCCTTTACCTTACGGCACAGTGGCGCAGTGGTTAGCACCGCAACCTCACAGCTCCAGCGACCCGGGTTCAATTCTGGGTACTGCCTGTGTGCAGTTTGCAAGTTCTTCCTGTGTCTGTGTGGGTTTTCGCCGGGTGCTCTGGTTTCCTCCCACAGCCAAAGACTTGCAGGTTGATAGGTAAATTGGCCATTATAAATTGCCCCTAGTATAGGTAGGTGGTAGGGGAATATAGAGACAGGTTGAGATGTGGTAGGGATATAGGGTTAGTGTAGGATTAGTATAAATGGGTGGTTGATGGTCGGCACAGACTTGGTGGGCCGAAGGGGCTGTTTCAGTGCTGTATCTCTAAATATAAAAATATAATAAAGCCCAGGATCCCGTATATCCTCTCAGCCATTTTTTCAACCTGCCCTGCTACCTTCAACAATTTGTGCACATATACCTTCAGGTCCCTCTGCTCCTGCACCCCCTTTAGAATTGTACCCTTTATTTTATGTTGCCTCTCTTGTTCTTCCTAGCAAAATGTATCACTTCACACTACTCTGCATTAAATTTCATCTGCCATGCATCCGCCCATTCCACCAGCCTACGTCCTTTTGAAATTTATCACTATCCTCCTCACATTTCATAATACTTCAAAGTTTTGTACCATCTGCAAATTTTTAAATAGTGCCCTGAACACCCCAGTCTAAGTCATTAATACAGATCAAGAAAAGCAGTGATCCTGGTACTGACCCCTGGGGAACCCCACTATATACCTCACTCCAGTCTGAAAAACAACCACTCACGACAACTGTTCTTGTCACTCAGCCAACTTGATATCCATGCTGCCACTGTCCCTTTTATTCCATGAGCTTCAACTTTTCTGACAAGTCTGTTATGTGGCATTTTATCAAATGTTTTTTGGAATTTCATGTACACCACATAAACTGCATTACCCTCATCAGCCCTTTCTGTTACCTCATCAAAAAACTCAATCAAGTAAGTTAAACACAATTTGCCTTTAACAAATTCGTGCTGGCTTTCCTTAATTAATCCACATTTGTCTAAGTGGCTGTGAATATTTTCCAGGATTATTCTTTATAAAAGCTTTCACACCACCGAGTTTAAACTGACTGGCCTGTAGATGCTGTCCTTATCCTTACTCCCCTTTTTGTACAAGGGTGTAACATTTACAATTCTCCAGTCCTTCGGCAACACCCCTGTATCTAAGGAGGATTGAAAGTTTATGGCCAGTGCCTCCACAATTTCCATCCTTACTTCCTTCAGTATCCTTGGATGCATCTGATCCAGTCCTGGTGACTTATCAACTTCAAGTACAGCCTATCTAGTACCTCCTCTTTTAAATTTATAGCCCATCCAGTATCTCAACTACCTCCTATTTCACTATGACTTTGGCAGCATTTTCTTCCATGGTAAGGACAGATGCAAAGTACTCATTTAGTACCTCAGCCATGCCCTTTGCCTTCATGTGTAAATCCCCTTTTTGGTCCCTAATCGGCCCCACTCCTCCTTTTACTACTTAAAACAGGAGGATGCCTGTGCCTCTGGAAATGTCAGCTGTGCAAAGCAAACTGCAAGGCCCTGGAGTCTCATTCATTTACCTCCGAGGATTACAAACAAATGTTACAGAATTCTCCCTCAGAAGAATAAGCAAATGGAGTAGAGTTCATGACAGGGGAGAATGAGGAGGGTCTACAAATCTGATTCACTGGTGGTTTTTTCCATCTAGTCACTACTCTTTTATATCATTATCAGGTCGATAAATTTTTGAAGTGGGTTCATTTGGCCATGTACTGAATTGCCTTTTCCTCTTCCCTGCTTTCTGATGTTCTTTTTGTACCATTGGTTTTATTGTGTATTGCACATTAAATTACATATTTTTGTCCCTGTCCAATTTGCTCATCTTCTCTCCTAAAAGCACTGCCTCATGTTGGTGAGCAGTGGTAGAGAAGCCAGTACTTTGCTCCGGTGCTGACTTTTCACATGCACGCTTAAAAAGTGAGTGTCAGCAAACAATTCAACCGAGGGGAGCATTGTAGCCAAGTCAGAACCTGCCCCCATTCAACATGTACACACACACATCTCCCAGTAAAATCATGGACAGCGAACAAGAGTATGAGTAGCTGCAAATGCTTCAGCCTTGTCTTTTGTACTGACTAGCTGGGCTCTGCCATCATTGAGGTTGGGGATGTTCCTGGAGCTTCCTCCTCCTCCTGTTAGTTGTTTAATTGTCCATTACCATCCTTGATGGGATGTGGCAGGGCTGCAGAGCTTTGATCTGATCTCTTGGTTGTGGGATCACTTAGTTCTGTCTATACCAAGCTGCTTCCAGTAAAGTCATGGAGAGTGGGCAACAGTATGAAACTTGATTACTTTGGTTCCCCACTTAGCCCAGGAGTCCTTTGGCCAATTGTAGCATTCAAACTTCCATACTATCCAAAGTTTACTTCACTGAGCATAGTGTGGGGAACAAATCTAGGACCTTTCAGATCTGTGTGACTCACTACCAAGCCCTGCAATGCAATTACTGCACTATTGAGAGAGTGATAGGTGTTTTTTTTTTCAAACAGCAGACTAGTGTGAAATAACTTGTGCAGTATACATAAACAGAAGGTTGAATTTAATCATTGCTTCATGTGAAAAGTCTTGTATGTTCTTGGACAGTATTTATGGAAAAGGTATTCCAATAGTACTCCACTCCCACCAGTCATATTATCCTGGTTCCCAGAGCTTAGAAAATTCCAGATATGTGCTCCGTACGTTTCTGAGAAAGTGGCTCTGATATTCTCCAGTGTCCAATGTTCAAAGTATTTTTCCCACTCATTGTATGGAATTGGATAGAAAAACTTTGAAGGCAGGTAGGAAATGTTATTGCACTTTGCATCAACAAATTCATCGAGGTCATCTGTTTTACACCAGCGTCTCAATACACGGCTCATTAGCAAAGGGCCTTGGTGACCCCAAATTTCACCCTGATAATCCCTGACAAAATCTATCATGCAGTCCTGTAGGAAGTTGTGGTGTTGGCTAAATCCCAGAGCTGCACCATTGGCTAGATTTTCCTCTTGGGCACAGATAAAATTAGTGAAAGTCAATGGCTTCAAGGATATGATGTCCGTGTCCAGGTAGATACCACCGTATTTCCACAGGAGAGCTAGCCTGCAGGCATCTGAGAGTACGTGAATCCAGTAGTTCTCCCAATCTGGGTCTACCTGTATGACACAGAGTTAAAGATGATCATCAAACATGATTTGTAGTGTTCCCAACATTTTCCTCTTTAATCCTCTTATTTTTAAAAATTATCTCAGGGAAGTCTGAAGCTTTTTTCCAAGCGAGTAAGTTATTTGCAACATAGGAACACTGCTGAATCATTCACTGCTCCCCAGCTTCCATTGTAGCTGCTTCTAAATTATTATTGAAGTAAACTTGCTCACCTGTTCTCTAGATGCTTCTACTGGCAGACTCGAAGTGTAAGCTTGCTTGAGTCACCTTTCACATGCCAGATGAAATGATAAGGAGGATTGGGAGATGACTTGTTCAAGTTTTCTACCAATCTCACTCTCTCACCAGTCAGTACAAGATTTGTGAAGGCAGTCTGGGTGACCTGACTCCACAGTTTTCCCTCTCACTCTAAGAAAAAGGCCTCAGTCTCTGCTTAATTCCTCCTACGAGCTCTCCTATATTCAGTGAGGAGTTTCCTATTTGAGATCATGGTCTCCTGCATTCTTGCCTCAGGAATATGGTCTCATACAAATGCAAGACAAACCCAATCTAGCCAAATACCACCCAGTCGACCTACTCTCAATCATCAGCAAAGTGATAGCATGGGTTGTTGACAATACCATCAAGTGGCACTTACTCATCAATTATCTGCTCTTTGATGCACAGTTTACGTTCCGCCAAGACCACTCAATTCCAAACCAATGTTCCCTCTAACCGCTGTTTGGCGTGCACGGCAAATTGAAAATTAACGATTTACTAGGGTAGTAAGTAATTGGCAATACTCTCAAGGCTAATTGTTGCATCACATCTGTATTCTGTGCTTTGTTGCACTATGCAGCCCCTTTAAGATTGATGCACAGCCATGCATCTTAAAGGAAACGTTGCTTATGCTCATCCTGTTCGATCCCTATGTGTCACATTCCTGATTGCTGGGCAGCCACGCCCCCACGCATCGATCCAGACCTCATTAGAGACTTGGTCCAAACATGGACAGAAGAGCAGAATTGCAGGGTGAGGTGAGAGTGACTGTCCTGGTCTTCAATGCAGCATTTGACCAAGTCTACCACCAAGGACCTCTAGCAAGACTAAAGACGATGGGAATCAGGGGGAAATTATCCACAGGCTGGGATCATACTTAGTACAAATTAAAATGGTTGTGGTTGTTTGGGGCCAATCAGCTCAACCCCAAGACATCCCTGCAGGAGTTCCTCGGGGTGGTATCCTAGGCCCAATAATCTTCAGCTGCTTCATTAATGGCCTTCCTTCCAACAAAAGGCCAGAAGCAAGGATTGTCATTGATGATTGCAGTGTTCAGTTCTTTTCACGACACCTCAGATACAAAAGCAGTCTATGTCCACATGCAGCATGACCTGGGCAGCATTCAGACTTGGGCCGATAAGTGGCAAGTAACATTCGCGCCTCACAAGTGCCAGGCAATGACAATCTCCAACAAGAGAGAATCGAACCATCTCCTCTTAACATTCAACAGTAATACCATCACCAAATCCACCACCATCAACATTCTGGGGGCCACCATTGACCAGAAACTTATCTAGACCAGCCACATAAGTACTGTGACTACAAGAGTGGGTGAGAGGCTGGGAATTCTGCGGCAAGTGACTCACCTGCTGACTCCCCAAAGCCTGTCTACCATCTACAAGGCACAAGGCAGGAATGTGATGGAATACTCTCCACTTACCTAGAAGAGTGCAGCTCCAACAGCACTCAGGAAAACTCACTCCCTAACAGCACTGTGGGTGTACTTTTTAAAAATTTGTTCTTGGGTTGTAAACATCCAAGCAAGGCCAGCATTTATTGCCCATCCCTAGTTGCCCTTGAGCAGGTGGTGGTGAGCCACCTTCTTGAACCGCAGCCCATGTGGTGTAGGTACACCCAAGGCTGTAATGAGCCAAGTGGCCCTGGTGGAATCCAAACTGAGCATCAGTGAACAGCTTATTGCTGAGTAAGTGCCACTTGATAGCACTGTTGCTGACACCTTCCATCACTTTGCTGATGATTGAGAATAGACTGATGGGGCACTAATTGCTCAGATTGGATTTGTCCAGCTTTTTGTGGACAGGACATAACTGGGCATTTTCCATATTGTCAGGTAGATGCCAATGTTATAGCTGTACTGGAGCAGCTTGGCTAGGGCTATGGCTAGTGCTGGAGCACAAGTCTTCAGTATCTGAGCCTGGATGTTGTCAGGGCCCATAGGCTTTTCTTTATCCAGCGCCTTCAGCGTCGAGTGAACCAAATTGTCTGACGACTGGCTTCTGTGTTGGTGAGGGCCTCAGGAGGAGGCCTACACAACATGGACTGCAGTGGTTCAAGATGGTCTCACCCCCATCTTCTCAAGGGCAATTAGGATGTACAATAAATACTGGCTTGCCAGCAATGTCCAAATTCCATGAATGAATCAAAAATATTTTCTCTTCATTATGGAGAGGTTTTGGATTGTACTAGTGAAAAGGGACTATTATTAAGAACCAATGTTAACAGCTCTGTTAATAGCCCAACTGAAGTGTTGATGTTTCAATATTGGGTTTTCTGTTCTTCCATATCCTACTGTTTTTGTTGTATATTGTTGATATATCAATTCATACTTTTGAAAATTAACAGTTCAGTTTTAAGGCTGCATTACTCTCTTTGCTTTATTAATGTCTGGTTAGTTTATCTCCCTTTATTTTTGGGATCATGTTTAGAATTTTAGCATTACATTGCATTAATTGTACAGTCATAGAGCTGCTGAGGTTGCTCATTAATGTTGGCTTGTTTCAAAACAATATAAACTTCTATGGTTTATGGACAGGACTTTGGGGAGTGAGCAGGGCATTGGGATTAGTTTTGGTTTGGTCTAGCAGGGAGCTGGCACAGACAGGATGGGCCAAATGTGCTCCTGCTCGGTAAACGTTTATGGTTCTATGATTCTATGGCTGAGTATTTCCCCAGAACTGCTTCCACTCAACCACTGTAACTTCACCGGACTTGCAGCAGAAACCCTGTTTAAGCCTTGGCTTCCAGCTCTCTTGTACAAATGCAGTAAAGTGGCACATACCCATAACATATAATACATGGTATGACACTGCTGTTTTTATAAAACTGTAACCAATTTACCATGAATAATATAGATGCAGTTAAGAAGAAGCTAGTAAGTACATGAGGGAGGAATGAATAGAGGATACGATGATAAGGTGAAATGAGGTAAATAGCCTCAGTTAGAAACTAATGTGGAGCATAATTTTTAAAAATTCTTTGATGGGATGTGGTTCTGAACTGCTCTTGAGAAGATTGTGGTGAGCCGCCTTCTTGAATCGCTGCAGTCCATTGACTTTTCTGTAGTGGTTTGGTACAACTGATTGGCTTGCTAAACCATTTCAGAGGGTAGTTAAGAGACCAATTGGGCTGAATGGTCTGTTCCTGTGCTGTAACTGCCATGCCATTCAATGGTTAATGGCATGGGGCATCAAATTCTTTATCTAATACATAACATAATACTGCTGTCTTCATTAAAGTAACCATGATCAATCCCACAGAGATCCATTTGTATTCAATGACTATTTTCTAGACACATTCGCTAAAGAACAGAATACCAACCGAAGATCCATTTGTTGTGTTACACTTAATATCTTAGAGGAGTTAGAAGCCAATCTATGCAGATTGAAGGATAACAAATACTGAAAACAGAGACATTTTGTCTTGCACTCATCAGGACAATTCACAATACCAATGCAAAGGAAGCAACAAATTTATAGGATATGAGAAGAGAGTGCAGATTGGTTGGCAAGTGGACTCTGATTGGTAGAGGCATTGCCATGGAGAATGCACCAGTTTATGGTGACTGACAGTTAACTGCCAAGCTTTGTTTGAAATTTAAACCAGCCAGCTTGACTCTGATTGGTCAAGGCATTGTCATGAAGAATGAACCAGCAAATGGCTGTTACTTATTTTGTTTAGCTGAAACAGGTGCAATGTGTGTACATGTTCTTTCTGTCTGCAAAGAACAGGGCCCTGTGTATTAATATATGTAGCTTCCAGTATGCAGAAATGTGCCACATTGCGAGCCCAACTGACAATCCTAAACTGGTTGTCCACATAATTCTTAGCACGCTGAGGATTATTTAGCAAATGTTGTCCAATCATGGAATCACATCTAATGTTGGACACTGTGTTTTGAGCTTTGTAAGCACGGGCTGGTTTGGTACAGTACCTTGCCCGTTGTGAACAGCAGAAGGGACGTGTTGTTTGATACGATCCACCAGTCTTTGGGACATGCGGCCTATATACCTCGCATCACACTGTCATTGAAATTCATATATCACATTACTCATTTGTGTGATAGGCAGAATGCCCTTTTGGCTTGACAGCAGCATCCGGTTAGTGGCAAACACCACATATGTTGCTAGTGCAACCTGTTGCTCAAATTCTTGGGATACATTACCCTTCCAGAGTAATCTGAGATAGACTAGGCACTTTTCAGGGCTGAAAATGATGACCTTAGGCCCGTGCATAAGCTTGCGCGATATACAGCAAGAGATGATCTGATCAGGGTTGCCATTGTTACGCAGAATGCCTTTGTTGGGTTCCACACAAATGACTCCCGAAGTACCTTCTCAACCCGTCCTGCCACCCTCAACAACCCATGCACACATACCCCCAGATCTGTCTGTTCACGCATACCCTCTAGAATTGTGCCCTTTATTTTATATTGTCTCTCATCACTCTTCCCAACAAAATGTACCACCCCCCACTTCTCTGCATTAAACTTCATCTGCTAACTTCATCTGTCCGTCCACTCCACCAGCCTGCCCATGTCTTTTTGAAGTCCATCATTATGCTCCTCACAATTGAGTAGAGGTCAGTTCACAAAACTACAACAGCACCACCCTTATCAGCAGGTTTGATGACAATGGTAGGGTTGGACCTGAGAGAATGGAGTGCTGCAAATTCAGAAGGAGATAGGTTAGAGTGAGTAGGGGAGCAAGAAAATTGAGACTGCTGAGTTCACGCTGGCAGTTCTCAATGAAAAGATATAGAGAGGATAGGAGGCCTGGGAAAGAGCTCCAGGTGGAAGCAGAATTCTGAAGATGGGAGTGCAGGTGGAAAACTCCTGGCCAAAGAAGTGGGCGCGAAAGTGAAAGCGATGGAAGAAGAGCTCAGTGTCGTGTTGAGCTTGAAATTCATTGAGATGGGGTATAAGAAGGTGAAGCTGAGGCCTTTGCCGAGGACTGATCATTCAGGGTCAGATAGCAGAAGGCCAGCGGGATTGTAAAAACACAATAAGGGGTGAGATTGGAAGAAGGGATAGTGTCAATGGAAAATGAAGGGGAAAAAGGATCTGGAGGGCGTTGGTATCCAAGAACTGTTGAAATTCGTGATCCTTGGCACCTGAAAGGAAAAACATTTTTTTGTTAAAACGCAGATGAGGCAAAGGATGAAATGGAACTGTGGACCAGGACAGCTTTGAGATAGAGTGCTGTTGAAGAGAGAGGTTGAGTGTGCATATGGCGGTGCATGTCATTGAGCACGAATCTCACAATCTACAAGAGCAGCGGTTCAAGGAACACTGAATATCTTGGATATACCTGTAATCATGGGTGGATCTGAAGCACGAAGGGTGGAATTTCAGTTGGCATCCACATGGAATAAGTCAGAGTTGGAGACAATTGCTGAGGAAAGAGATGTGGCTGCGAAAGTGAGTTTTGGTAGTTACCTGATAATTGGTAGATAATTTTGGTAGATTCCCATTTACACCTCCTCTAGACCCATCTTTTGTTTCTTTACTTGTCCCATTACCATCTCCTCTTGCCTTGCACCATCATTCCTTTTGCCATCTAATCTCTCCTGCCTTCCACCCCACAGACCTTCCCTTTTGTGCTTCTTCCCACCCCCTACCCTCCTTCCCTGCCTCTGTATGTGCATAAATTGTATTAAATGTCTAACTTTTTCCAGTTCTGATGAAAGGTCATCGACCTTTCTTTAACGCAGTTTTCCTTTCCATAGATACTGCCAGACCTTCTGAGTATTTCCAGCATTTCAATTTTAATGATAGCGCATTAATTAAGTTAGTGAATGACATAAAGTTATATGGAATAATTCGTGACCTAGAAGAGGGGGAGAAAATCACAACTGTATTTGGATAGACATGGGCTCATGACTGGCAAATGTCCTTCCATGTGGACAGGTATTATTTATGCACATTTGCCAGCAGAACAGTGACTACACTTCAGAATAATCATTCATTGGAGGATGTGAAGAGGCGTAATGTATAAATTTTTTTCAGTGAAAAGTAAATTTAAAACAGATATTAGGAAGAACTTAGAGAATGTGAAGTATTTGTAACAACATACAGGGAAGAGCAGTGAATGCAAAGTGGGTAATTTAATTCCAGGCCAGGATGTAAATAGAAGATTCAGGTGCACATTGTCCATGAGATTCTGATCACTTGGTTGGAAAATTATGGGCAACCCAAACCCAAAACTGGCATATGGGCATCCTGTGGGAGTACACTCAGGTTAAATTAACCCAAAAGAGATGGGGGACATTCAAAATGCAGTTGGCTGCTATAATCAATGCGGGATACCAGAGGATGAATTTAAGCTTTCCAACAGGGCGTGGGGACCATTTTCACCAGGAGACTTCTTCTGCCCTGGAGATGTGCCCATGACCTCAACATATTGATTGCCCTGGGGTCATTTGCATGCTCGAGGCCTCCACTGGAGAGTCTTGACAGAATCTGTAGTGGTAGACGACAGGTAGGCTGCTGATGCCTGTCAGGAGGTTTGAGTGTCAGGGGACCCATATGATGGTGAAAAGTAAAAAATAAACATCCAAAACTTCTTCCTGTCACCTGGAGAAACACAGAACAGCCCCTTGCTGCTGGCACCAGCATCTTCACTCCTTCACTGACCTTTGATCACTGGACATCAGGGATTAACAGGTGCCCCCCCCCCACCCCACCACAGCCCCCTGCATCCAGTATTCAATCAGGGAAAACTGTGGTAAACATGTTGGAGTCCATGTTTTCTTCATTTTAATCTCATTGCTTTGCACCTTCCCAAATATAGGTGGGTGCATTTTAGGTTCGTAGGCACACCCTCTGGAATAGGACTGATGAAAGGTTGGGGTGAGGTGCAGCTTGTTTCAAACCTATGTAATCAACATCAGGATCTTCAATAGAGCACAAGGTCATTCTTCATCCTTGGATTTTCTTCAACTATTATAACCAAAAAAAAGCCTCTTTACTCAGTTCAAGATTAACTACAAGAAATGCTGGAACCACTCAGCAGGTCTGGCAGCATCTGTGAAAAGAGAAGCAGAGTTAACGTTTCGGGTCAGTTACCCTTCTTCCGAAGAACGTTAACTCTGCTTCTCTTTTCACAGATGCTGCCGGACCTGCTGAGTGGTTCCAGCATTTCTTGTTTTTATTTCAGATTTCCAGCATCCGCAGTATTTTGCTTTTATATTAATCAAGATTAACTACAGCTGTGTACAGTTTGATCTCTGAGCTGAAAACAGCTGAGTAATTCCTTACCTGATGATACCAATCATTCAAAGGGGTGTTTTCGAAGAGTGTTTTGAGGTTCAAGGGTAATAGGATGATGTTTTTCATTGATAAAAGAGGTTGTAAGGTCATGTATTGATCTGGATAGTCTGATAAATTCCCTTTGAAACCTATCATGAAATAATAAATGGGTTTCTCAGGATTCGCACGAGCTGCTGACTCCACAGAGCAAACAGCCAATGGCGAGGGTGCCACTTCATTGGTGGTATCTATAAACATGAGCCCGGGTGTTATGTCTGGGCTGGGGTAATCAGCATCAGATTTACTCATCATTTGTTGAAAGCGGATGATGAACTTTAGTTGTCTGTAGAGGATAACACAAGCAAATAGAAACAGGGTGACCAGGTATAGTCTCTTCTGGTGTTTCATGTCTTCGGATTCTTCCTCAGTGATTGCTGTGAAACAAAATGACAAAGTGCTGCTTTACTACAAACTTTTTAAAAAACATAATTGGATTAAACTCATAGAAAGAATGTCTGGACTAATTGAAGGCCCTTTGGTCCACGGGTCTCACTCTTTCCAGCCAATGTGTTATTATGCCCTCGACTTACTTCACCTGTTGCACTGCCTGTAAAGAGGCCTCAAACACCCAGAGGAAGCCTGTGAACTGCTAAATGGAATGAATTGCAAACAGAGTGATGACTTTACAAACAGGAGGGCTTCATATTCCTGGAGCTTTGGGATCAGTTCTGGGGCAGGAGGGACCTGTACAAAATGGACGGGTTGCACCAGAACTGGACAGAGCCCAATGCCCCCACAGGGAGGATAAACAGCACTGTCGGGGAGGGTTTAAACTAATTTGGCAGGGGGAGGAGAACCAGGATGAAGCATCAGAGATGAGATGCAAGGTGCATGGAAGACTGGGAAAGACAAACAGTATTAGAATAAAGAGTAGTCCAGAAAGAGGACGAATCAGAGAATGGAGAAATACAAAGCAGATTGAAGTGAATTTGGAGTGCATATGCATAAATGCAGAGATTGTGATAAATAAGTTTGGTGAGCTACAGGTACAAGTTACAACATAGGGTTATGATATAGTAGTTGATAATGGAAACATACTCAAACTAGGGCAGGAATTTCTTTCTTTTCTTTTTCTTTTGGGCCTCCTTATCTCGAGAGACAATGGATACGCGCCTGGAGGTGGTCAGTGGTTTGTGAAGCAGCGCCTGGAGTGGCTATAAAGGCCAATTCTGGAGTGACAGGCTCTTCCACAGGTGCTGCAGAGAAATTTGTTTGTTGGGGCTGTTGCACAGTTGGCTCTCCCCTTGCGCCTCTGTCTTTTTTTCCTGCCAACTACTAAGTCTCTTCGACTCGCCACAATTTAGCCCTGTCTTTATGGCTGCCCGCCAGCTCTGGCGAATGCTGGCAACTGACTCCCACGACTTGTGATCAATGTCACACGATTTCATGTCGCGTTTGCAGACGTCTTTATAACGGAGACATGGACGGCCGGTGGGTCTGATACCAGTGGCGAGCTCGCTGTACAATGTGTCTTTGGGGATCCTGCCATCTACCATGCGGCTCACATGGCCAAGCCATCTCAAGCGCCGCTGACTCAGTAGTGTGTATAAGCTGGGGATGTTGGCCGCTTCAAGGACTTCTGTGTTGGAGATATAGTCCTGCCACCTGATGCCAAGTACGCTCCGAAGGCAGCGAAGATGGAATGAATTGAGACGTCGCTCTTGGCTGGCATACGTTGTCTTAACATCTCTGGCTACAATGTATTAATGAGGATTAGGGAAGGAAAAGGAGGGGAAGCAGTGGTGAGTGACAGTATTGATCAAAGATACTCTAACAATCCTGGTAAGGGATGATGTATGTGAGGATTCAAAGACTAACTGAAACTATTAAGAGGTAAGGAGCAGAATTGGAGTTATTAGGCTGCTGGGTGTATAGTATAGACCATCAAATGGTGGAAAGGTGTTGGTGGAGCAAATCTGCAAGCACATTTTTGTATGGTGTAAAAACGATACTGTAGTTATAATGAGGGACTTCAACTATTCTAATGTAGCTTGGGGTAGTAACCATGTAAAGGGCACAGAGGGGGAGGAATTCCTGAAACGTGTACAAGAGAACTTTCTTGATCAGTACAGATCCAGCCCAATGAGAAAGGAAGCAGTATTGGATCTAGTTATGGAAAATGAAGTGGGGCAAGTGGAGCATGTTTCAGTCGGGGAAAATTTGGGAAACAGCGATCAGAATATCATCTGACTTAGAGTAATTATGCATAGGGACAAGAAACCATCAAAAGCAAAGATACTAAATTGGAAGAGGGCTAAGTTAAGTGAGTTGAATAGGGATCTGGTCCAGTAAATGAGCAATAGGACGCCTTCAAAGAAGAGATAGTTCAGTTGCACACTAGACACATTCATGTGAGGGGGAAAGGAAGGTCTTCCAAAGCTAAAGCTCACTCGATGCCTAAAGATATACAGATTCAAATTAAACAGAAAAATGAGACTTATGACAGAAATGTCAGATTCATAATACAGTAGAAAATTAATCAGGACTCTAAAAGTGCAGAGGAGAACTGAAAAACGAATTAATAAGGGCAAAGAGAATGTATGGAAAAAGATAAGCAGGTAACATAAAAGGGAAAACTAAAGTATTTTGTAAACAAATCAATGGTTAAAGGGTAATCAAAGCAAGGGTGGTGGGGCCTAGGGACCAAAAGGATAATCATTATGGGGAGGCAGAAGGTACAGTTGACCTACTAAATTAATACCCTGTATCTGTCTTCACTGGAGAGGAGGATGCTGCAATGTAACTGCAATGGAGGAGGAAGCAACAATACTGGATTCAATAAAAATAGGTAAAGAGGAAGCACGAGGTTGGCAGCACTCAAAGTAGAAAAATCACCCAGGTCGGATATGATACATCCTAGGTTGCTGAGGGAAATAAAGATGGAATCTTCCAATCCTCCTTGGATATGGGATGATGCCAGTGGACTGGAGATGCCAATGTTGCACCCTGTTTAAAAAAAGGAAGAGAGATAATGCTGGTGCTGGGGTAACGTTTAGAGACAATGGACTGATTTTCCTGGGCCTGAAGGCGGAGGTGGGAGAGATGGGGGCCGGGAAATAGGGCGATCCATGTCAGGATGGCTCCCTGATGCATTCCCACCCCTGGGGAACTTTCCCAGGGTGGTCTGGGAGGCATATTGGATTCCTCACCACAGAGGCATGCAGCCAATTAACATAGTTAAGGTTCCAATTAGGGACGATTTGGGATTTGCTGACACTTTGCTGGTGGGTGCGTGCCCCACCCCCCACACCCCCGGCTGTGTGCTGATGTCACCAGCTCAATGGAGATGACCTCCCTGCAGCAGGTTGGGGGGGGGTGCCATCGTAGCCAGATGCTACATCCTCCAGTGACGGGGCTGCAGGCATAAAAGGCCACACCCGCGGCCCAAATGATGCCGCTGGAAGGGTTTCCCTCCGCTCCGAGGGGTCTACTGGCTTTGCCCCTCTGAATTCTCCATTTACATCTATGCTTGCGAGGGCGCTTCCATGTTAAGGTGCCCTTGCGGTCCCTGACTGTCCTCAGCAGCGCCCACCTCTCCTGCTGGGGCGGTTGAGGCTCCAGAGCTGCCAACCTCTCTGATTGGACGGGCAGTATCTGGAGCCCACCCGCTGTTCTTAACAGGATGTTGAGCACGGAGGTGGAGGAGGAGGCCATCGCCAGGAAGACTGCACGCTGCTCGTGCTGCCGGCAATTGTGGGCTCAGGACCCTCACTTGATCCCATCGTCACGCTCCCAAAGCCCATGGGAAAATCCAGCCCAATAACTCAGCACAACATTAATTATTACTTGGAAAACAAGGGTTCATAAATGGCAGCCAGCATGGATTTGTCAATGGCAAGTTGTGTCTGCCAAACTTGGTTAAGTTCTTTGACGAAGTAACAGAGAAGGTTCTGAGGGTAGTGCAGTTGACACTGTGCATATGGACTTCCAAAAGGCATTGGGTAAAGTACCACGTAATCGATTTGTTAGGAAAATTGAAGCTCATGGGATAAAAGGGGCAATGACAACGTGGATATGTAGGATAAATGAGGAGAGGCATTGGCATGGTATCTGAGCAGCCAAGTGAGCCAACCAAGGACTGTCTGCTGAGCTGAGCCTGAGCTCCCAGCATCACAGATCCTGGTATCTTCCTAAATCAATTGTTAAAAATAAAACCAAATCATACTTGAGCATCTTATTAAAAAATAAATTAAATGGTGCAATTTTAAAGGGGGTGCAGGAGCAGAGACCTGGGGCTTCTTTCAAGGTGGCAGGACAAGTAGATAGGCTGTTAAAAAAGCATATGGGATCCTTGACTTTATAAATGTAGACATAGAGTACAAAGCAAGGAAGTTATACTAAACATTTATAATTCACTTGTGAAGACCTCAGCTGGAGATTTGTATCCAATTCTGGGCACCGCACATTAGGAAGGATGTCAAGGCCTTGGAGAGGTGCAGAGGTGATTTTCTAGAATGGTACCAGGGCTAAGGGACTTTAGTTCTGCAAAGAGACTAGAAAAGCTGAGATTGTTCTGCTTAGAGAAAAGAAGGTTAAGGGGAAATTTAATGGAGACATGCAAAATTATGAGGAGTTTTGATAGAGTATACAGGGAGAAACTGTTTCCACTGACAGGAGGATTGGGGACACAGATTTAAGGTGAATAACAAAGTCTAGAGAGGGGATGAGATGCAGTGAGTTGTTATGATCTGGAATGCGCTGCTTGAAAGGGTGGTGGATGCAAATTCAGTAGTAACTTTCAAAAGGGAAGTAGGTTAATTCTTGTAGGGGAAAGTTGTAGAGCAATGAGGAAAGAACGGGGGAACCCTGATCTGTAGGGTTATTATAAATGGTTGGTTGTTGGTCGGCACAGACTCGGTGGGGCGAAGGGCCTGTTTCAGTGCTGTATCTCTAAATAAATAAATAAATAAGTGCAATAATTGGATTGCTCCACCAAATATCTGAAGCAGTTACAATGGGCCAAATGGCCTCCTTCTTTGCTGTTTGATTCTATGATTCCAATACTCTACTTCAAGAAGGCGTTGCCCATTGCACCAGCTGTTAATCGCCTATTCTAAGAAGCATTAAATTGCATCCTCTGTCCTCTCGAGATGAAAATCAATACACATCTAACCCTCAGGCACCCATCTTCAATAGATATTTACCAAGCTCTCTTTAAAAGTGTCAATTTGCCCCAAATCAATGAGCTCCCCCTGTGATAAGGAACTATTTCTCAATCTCTAACCTTGTTTGACACCAGTGAATTTTGTAATTGTGTCTGTTGGACCTTTGCTCATTAGCTGAACAAAGTAGCTTGTTTATTTCAACTTCATTTATATATTTCAATCATTTAAAAGACATGTCTCCCTTCAGTTTTCCCTTCATCAATAGATTTAAGCTTGATTATTTGCCCCTTCATAACTTAGACTACAAAAGCTTGGAATCCTCCTGGCCACCCTGATCTGAACCTTTTCTATTGCATCTACATCCTTTTTGAGGTCAGGTGATGAAAGCTTTATATTCTAGAGCTGGCCTCACCCTTAATCAGTGCAGTGACAGAATAAGTTCTTCGAACTTGTAATCCAATGTTCTCCAGATGCTCATCAGTACCTAGTTGCCTTATCAATAGACCTCTGCACATGGCCAGCTACACGCACAGTATCTTTGCTGTTCCCTGCCATGACATCTGCACACTGACCAGCTAGTCTCACAGAAGAATCAACGATAATGATCACTCCCAAGTCATTTTCCATTTCAGCCTTTGCCAGCAAAGGTTTACTTTTATGTTCCCACATTTATAACCATCTTCTCTTTTATATATTCGGTCCAAGTGTCACCTAAAACAATCAAACTCCTTTCTACTTGTCATCTACTCACATGGCTTCATGGCATCAGTCAAAGCTAAAATGCAATCACCTTTTTCTTTATCAGTCACAGATATTTGGGAAGAACTGAGGTCCCAGAATAGATCCCTGTGGAAGTTTGTTACTTTCTCAGATAAACCATAGTCACAAACTCAGGCAGTAATTAACAGTTTAACACAGATACTACCCATATTAGAGACTGGACAGCAAAGCGCACGACTCTTTCTCTTGCAGCTTTTGGGTCCTCAAGTTTTCACTTTCTCTGCTGCACAGTAGCAAGGACAGGACTCATTTTATCTCTGGCTCCTTTTCCCAAACAGGGCATTTTTCATTTACCACCACCTCTTAGTTAAATTCTTGACAAGCAAAAACGAGTGGGGGGAATGGGACTAATTGGATTCCTCTTTCAAAGTGCCGGCATCGGCACAATGGGCCAAATGGCCTCCTTCCATGTTATAAGATGCTATGGCGCTATCATCACTGTCATCACTTCGCTCTCATGCCGAAATGCATATAAAAATTTTAGGTCTATTTAAGATCTAAATAAACAAGCTCAAAAGATACATGCAAGGTCAAAGGGCCACTAGAAAAGAGCCTACATATCAACACAATATTGGCCAGACTGTTAGAACACTGTAAGATTATTAGGTTGCTAAAAGTTACTAACCAGCATACTAATTGTTAAAATCTAGCTATTATAAACTCACAAATGACTTGTTATCATAAACTAACATTTAGCTTTATTAGAACCCTTCTTTGTAGTATGATAAAGTGGAAAAACTTAGGAAATAGGTCACAGTATAGACAAGATGTCAAGGCAGAGGGATTCTGGGAGATTATGTTAAGTTTTAAAATGCTTACTTGCAGCAGAAGTGTGAGACTGTAAGAACAGGCAGTGAAAACAGCTTCTGCGTCGATTTGTCTCGTAGAGAGATAAGACATTCTCAAAAAGTAAAAGCATTGAGATAAAGTAGTCAACACAAAGACCCCTTTGTGTACTAATTGCGCAAATCCGAAAGGTCAGCAACCATCACAAAACGATCCTTGGTTGGTTAAGAAAGGCATCCTTTAATACAAGACTAATCACTGATTGGGAGAGGGGAGGGTTAACTGGAAAGCTGCCAGGAAATGTGTCCTGTCCTTGCTACTGTGCAGCAGAGAAACTACAAGAACAAGAGAGAGAGAGAAAGTGAAAACTTGAGGACCCAAAAGCTGCAAGAGAAGGAGTCGTGCGCTCTGCTGTCCAGTCTATAATACGGGTAGTATCTGAGTTAGACTGTTAATTACTGCCTGAGTTTGTGACTATGGTTTATCTGAGAACTTAACAAACTTGTCCTTACCTTTATCTCAATAAAGTTGATTCACAACAAGCTGTTGTGCTGCCAAGTCTGTTCCCACCATAGAAGGTGGTATAAAACACCCCTGTCTTATTAAATCTTACAACACATAAGAACATAAGAAATATAAGCAGGAGTAGGCCATTCGGCCCCTCTAGCCTGCCTGCCATTTAATAAGATCATGGCTGATCTGCCCCAAACCTCAACTCCTCTTTCGTGACAGCTCTTCATAGCCCTCAACTCCCCAATATTTCAAAAATCTATCCACCTCCTCTTAAAATATTTTCAGTGATCTAGCCTCCACAACTTTCTGGGGTAGAGAATTCCACACATTCACTCCCCTCTGGGAGAAGAAATTCCTTCGCATCTCAGTTTTAAATGAGTGTCCCCTAGTTTAAGATTCCCCCACTAGTGGAAAGATCTTCTCAACATCTACCCTGTCAAGCCCCCTCAGAATCTTGTATGTTTCAATAAGATCACCCCTCATTCTTCTAAACTCTAATGAACAAAGGCCTAACCTGTTTAGCCATTCTTGATAAGTCAACCCCTTCATCCCAGGAATCAGCCTCGTGAATCTCTTTTGGACTGCCTCCAATGCCAGTATATCCTTTCTTAAATATGGGGACCATATACAGACAATATATTCATTTCCATGGGCATTCCAAGTGGTTAGGAAAGTTCCACCTGATGGCAGTCCTTAATTTGAAGCAATCTATCCCCAGTGTTGCTCTATTACTAGCAGGCTAGCAGGTCAAAACTGTGCAAGCAGCCAAACAAACTTAATCTTTAGACCTAGTAACAGAGTTGCCTCCCTCCCTCGGCTGATCGTTTATTGATTGCTTTTACCTCAGATGCTGTACAAGGACCAATTTTAATCTAAACTTCCCATTGGGAAACTGAAGGGTTTGGGTGCAATGCTGGCTTTACAACCTGCCCAACATTACTTTTCACTGATGTCAACAGAAAGCAATATTGCACAGGGCATAAAAGCAGCATTCCAGCTGACTCCATGGGTTCCCACCCAACGAATTAGGTTAAAATTACCCCTCACTCTGAATATAACCCATGTTGTATCTAAGGTGCAGCATCTGGAAGGTACTACACAGGCTGCTCACACATAGTGTCAGCTCCACTGTAATGTGATTGCACAGGTATCTGGACCTTCTGGTATCTCACCTAAATACCCATTCCTGTGTGTGAGCTGAGACAGTAAGCATCTGTCTCTCCATTGTGGGTAAGAACCTAGTCATCAGGTGCGAGGCGCTCACGTTGTTGCTGTACGTGGCGCAGGTCTGGCCCATACCCCACTCCTGCGCTGTGGCGGTCACCCGAGCCATTTTCCGCTTCATCTGGGGATCTAAAATGGACCGGTCTGGAGGGACACGATGTTCAAATCTCTGGATAAGGGCGGGAAAAATGTAACCAACGTTGCCCTCATCCTGATGACTACCTTCCTGTGCGGCTGCATCAAGCTGTGTGTAGACCTCCAGTACTCAAACTCCAAGTGTCACTACGTGCTGAGGTTCTATCTGTACCTGGTGTTGTGAAGGATGGGCCTGGTCACATTGCTGCGGAACGCTCCATCCAGTTGGACTGTGCCGTACCACCTATCCTTCATGGAGCAGTTTCTGCGGAAAAAGACCTTTGACCACCGATATGTCAGGCAGTGGTCTGCACGGAATGTCCTCAAGGCCCTACGGGAAAAGGAGACGGTGGATCCTGTCGGATGGTTCCCTGAGCAGACCGTCAAAGTCATTTGGCGGAATGCCTCATCACCAGAACTTTCAAACAAGCACCAAGATGTAGCTTGGCTGGTGGTGAGAAGAGCCCTCCCCGTCAGATCCTTCCTGCACGCCCGAAGTCTCCCCCCCTCCACACAATGCCTTTGCAGTGGCTGTGGTGGGGAAGAGACGGTCGCCCACCTCCTCCTGGAATGTGTCTTTGCAAAGCAGGTGTGGAAAGAGATGCAGTGGTTTTTGTCGAGGTTCATCCCAAGCAGCTCTGTAACACAGGAGTCTGTGCTCTACGGCTGTTCCCAGGGACGCACACCGAGACAAACATCAACTGCTGCTGGAGGACCATCAATTCGGTGAAAGACGCCCTTTGGTCTGCCTGAAACTTGCTGGTCTTCCAGTGCAAAGAGTTGTCCACGACCGAATGTTGCAGACTGGCACATTCCAAGGTCCAGGACTACGTGCTGAGGGACGCACTAAAGCTTGGGGCAGCCACAGCAAAGGCTCAATGGGGAAAGACCACTGTGTAAGGTCCCCCCACCAAGCTGAACTGAGGGACTGGACCCATGGGAAACCCCTCAGGCTGTATACACCAAATATGGGTTTACTGTAAAATGTACATGGCAGGTAAAATGGAATGGAAGGGTTGCAGGCAACTCACTCCAGTATTGAAGAAAACTGATTTCCTTTGCACTTTTTGGAATGTCAACTTGCTGCTGTTTTGAACTGTTTTGTAATGTATTTTTTTTTACAGATTTTTATGAATAAAGTATATTTTTGGGGGAAAAAAGTTACCAGGAAAAGCATCACAACTGAGCTTAATCCTCTCACCCAATATGGTGCTGGCAGGAGTGATCAGGAGTGGGAACCCTCCCTGATTTATCCCCTCCCTAGCTCAGCAACACTGAAGATAATTGTACTACCCCAATTATACCCAAGCCAAAATTAACTAAGAGCACTGATGAAAGATCACCCCATAGACATTCTGGCCTGTATGTCTTCAATCAGCAACTATCTGGAGAAGCCCTCAGATGAGCTCATAATAACTGAACTATAAAGCAAACTCAGAAATGAATGATCTTCATACCTTCACTGTCTCTTGAGAACTGCTGTCAATTCCTCTGAGGTTCACGTGCTTGGAGAGTCAGTGTGGTTGAAGTTGATGTCTTGAAGAAATTAGATTGTTTCCATTTCCCAAATGATATATTCCTCAAGAAAGACCAACTACGATTGAATTTAATTGAAATGACAACCAGAGAGAAAGCACTGAAAAATGTTCAAGCCTGTGTATCTATGTCTGGTTTCATACTGAATGATCCAGCTGGAATAGGGTCAAGTTTCAAGGGTGCATGTCCTATCGCACGCTCTCTAA
This sequence comes from Heterodontus francisci, assembly GCF_036365525.1. Lineage (NCBI taxonomy): Eukaryota > Metazoa > Chordata > Chondrichthyes > Heterodontiformes > Heterodontidae > Heterodontus > Heterodontus francisci. Next base: position 24,139,443 of record NC_090381.1, read on the forward strand.
GTTGACTGGAGTCCAATTATATGTCAAAAACAATTGCTATGATTTTAACAGTGAGCATATAGGAGGGAGAAATCATCACAGTAATTAACAGCACTCATATTTTCCCTCAGTATTGTAAAGTTTAAGTCATTAAAACATTTGTTAAAACTATTAAGGATTACCATAAAATGATCATTGTTTTTTAATCATGTTTGCTTAAATACAGCCTGTCAATTATTAGCCTTCACTCTCATAACACAAGGTTTTCTGCCTTGCCCAGGGTCTGTAAAATAGAAATGTAAAAGTTAAAAGATAGCCAATATGTAGTAGATTATAATCCTAGCCCCTTTTTGGAGCTATCCCAGATCAGCCGTACTTCTCAGATGATCATTCTCACTTCAGGTTGAGAAAGACAGATCCAAAAGTCACTTGAATGGGTGTGAAGGATTGATCTAACTCTCTCCAAAGGAATCAGCTTCAAATATTACCATCCTCCAGATAGCCTTCTTAACAAGTTTCATCCAGATTACAATAACCCGGATAGAATGATGGTCTGGGCCCAGGAGAGGGTGTGCTACCTGTGCCGGTTGGGGTGTGAGGTGGACTTGAAGTTGGGTAGAAAGGAGGCTGTGCTTGTTGCAAGGAGTAGGGGGCGCGAGGGTTGTTGGGAGTTTTGTCCCTGGCTCGTAGGGGATTTTATCCCTGGGTTATTGGGGATTGTTCTTGGGATATTGGGTTTTTGAATCCCTGGGTCACTGGGGGTTTCACCCCTGGCTAATTCGGGATTTTATCCCTGGGTTATTGGGGATTTTAACCCCGGGTTATTGGAGATTAATTCCTGGGTTATAAAGGCTTTGTCCATGGGTTATTAGGGTTTTATCCCAGGTTATTGGGGGTTTTATCCCTGGGCTATTGGGGACTATTCCTTGGGTCATTTGGGGATTAATCCCTGGATTATTGGAGTTTTATCGCTGGATTATTGGAGTTTTATCTCTGGATGATTGCAGGGTTTTTCCCTGGGTTATTGGGGTTACTGAGAGGCCTGGCCCCCAAACACCGTGGCATGCAAGCTGGAACGTAAGGACCGTGCGTCCTGTCCTTACCGACGACTTTCTGCAGGTCAATGATGCACACAAGACAGCTATGATTGGCAAAGAACTCACAAGGCTCAATGTGGACATTGCTGTGCTGCAAGAAACTCGGCTCACTCAAAGTGAATCCCTTAAAGAGAAACACTACATCTTCTTCTGACAGGGGAAAGCCCAAGAGGCAACTCGTGAACATAGAGTGGGTTTCGCAGTAAAAAAACACACTGCTTGTGATGATTGAACCCCCCACACAGAAGGCTCAGAGAGACCTCTTACTCTTTGCTTGTCAACAAGCGCGGGCCAAGTTAAACTCATGTGTATCTCTGCCCAGACACTCACCTACACCCCAGATGTCAAGGATCAGTTCTATGAGATACTTGGTGTTGCCATCAGCAGAATTTCCAGCACCGAGGGACTGTACCTTTTAGGTGACTTCAACACAAGGGTGGGTATCAACTACACAGCTTGGCCAATGTGCATAGGGCACCAGGGGATTGGCAATATGAAAAGAAATAAACAGAGGTTGACAGAGCTATACTGTCATCATGGACTCTGTGTGATGAACACTACTTCCAGGTCAAGCCATGCCACAAGGTGTCTTGGCAACATCCGAGATCACACCATTGCACCAGCTAGACCTTATCATTACCAGATGTACCACCCTTAACAGTGCCCCCATCACTTGCAGCTATCGCAGTGCTGACTGTGACACTGACCACTCCCTGGTGCGTAGCAAGGTCAGGCTTCAGCCAAGGAAGCTATACCACTCCAAGACGAAAGTTCGTCCTTGGATCAACACTTGCCGAACCACTGACCCAGAAAGGACCCAAGGGTTCCCAAACATCCTCGATCAGCACTTTTTGGACAACAGTGCCCAAGGCCTGAGTGCGGTGTCAAAATGGGATCATCTGTGCGCCACCATCTATAACTCTGCACTAATTATGTATGGGAAAAGAAACTGGAGGAATGCTGACTGGTTCGAAGCTTTATTGAACTGAAATGGAGCCAGTTACTGCAACGAAGAGGAGAGCCCTCATGAACTACAAGCAAGTCCCCAGCAAACAAAATCTGGATGCTCTCAGAGCTGCCAGAATCAAGTCTCCACAGAATGCTCAGCACTGCGCCAATCAATACTGGTCAAAACTCTACAACCGCATACAAGCTGCTGCTGGATCCAGGAATGCTAGAGGGATGTATGAAGCAACAGCCCAGCAGTAATTAAATCAGGGGTGATCATCACTTAACCTAGCAAGTAGGTAGAAAGGTGGGTCGAACATTACCTCAAACTCTACACAATGGAGAACGCTGTTACTGAAATAGTTCTCAGCACCATTCCAGACTTTCCTGTCATGGAGGAACTGGACAGCCAGCCCACCATAGTCAACATGGCCATCAACCGTCTTGCTAATGGTAAAGCCCTGGGAAATGATGGTATTCCACCTGGAATCATCAAAAGTGGAAACCAGCACTGCTGCAGCATCTCCATGAACTTCTGTGTCTCTGTTGGAAGGAAAGATCTGTGCCTCAAGACATGCGTGATGCAAACATAGTCACCTTGTACAAAAATAAGGGGATTGCAGTGACTGAAACAATTACCGAGGCATCTCCTTGCTGGGTATTGTGGGGAACGCCTTTGCTCGCTTGCTCTGACCAAATTGCAGACCCTGGCATCACGCATCTATCCTGAGTCTCAGTGCGGCTTCAGAGCTGGCAGATTGATAGTCGAAATGAAAATTTGGACAACTGTTACCTCTCTTTGAAGAATCCCTGCTTTTGAAATGCAAATCCTATTTCAAGTTATCTCGCTGGGGGCTTTCTTGTAGTTCAGCAATGCAATGCCCTTAGCGGCTATGACAGGTTCCAGCTCTTCAAAGTGAGATTGAAACCAGTCTGCATTCCGCTTCACACATTTGCCATAGGTGGTCATTGCTGAGTCATAGATGGCGTCTCTGATGTGGGCCCACTTGGTCTGTGCATCTCCTGTAGGAGTGTTTTGAAGCAGTCATATTCAGCAGGCCTCTGACACCGGAAACATCAGAGGAATGTATGATGGCATTAAGAGAGCTTTTGGGCCAACCATCAAGAAGATCGCCCCCCTCATTCTGAAGCAGGGGACACAATCACTGACCAACACATGCAAATGGACCGCTGGGTGGAACACTACCGAGAACTGTACTCCAGGGAAAATGTTGTCACTGAGACCGCCCTCAATGCAGCCCAGTCTTTGCCAGTCTTGGATGAGCTGGACGTACAGCCAACAAAATCGAAACTCACTGATGCTATTGATTCTCTAGCCAGCTGAAAAGCCCCTGGGAAGGACGGCATTACCCCTGAAATAATCAAGAGTTCCAAGCCTGCTATACTCTCAGCACTCTACAAACTGCTTTGCCTGTGCCGGGACGAGGGAGCAGTACCACAGGACATGCGCAATGCCAATATCATCACCCTCTCTAAGAACAAGGGTGACCGTGGTGACTGCAACAACTACCGTGGAATCTCCCTGCTCAGCATAGTGGGGAAAGTCTTTGCTTGAGTCGCTTTAAACAGGCTCCAGAAGCTGGCCGAGCGCATCTACCCTGAGGCACAGTGTGGCTTTCGAGCAGAGAGATCGACCATTGACATGCTGTTCTCCCTTCGCCAGCTACAGGAGAAATGCCATGAACAACAGATGCCCCTCGACATTGCTTTCATTGATCTCACCAAAGCCTTTGACCTCGTCAGCAGACGTGGTCTCTTCAGACTACTAGAAAAGATTGGATACCCACCAAAGCTACTAAGTATCATCACCTCATTCCATGACAATATGAAAGGCACAATTCAGCATAGCGCGGCCTCATCAGACCCCTTTCCTATCCTGAGTGGCGTGAAACAGGGCTGCGTTCTCGCACCTACACTGTTTGGGATCTTCTTCTCCCTGCTGCTCTCACATACGTTCAAGTTTTCAGAAGAAGGAATTTTCCTCCACACAAAATCAGGTGGCAGGTTGTTCAACCTTGCCTGTCTAAGAGCGAAGACCAAAGTACGGAAAGTCCTCATCAGGGAACTCCTCTTTGCTGACGATGCTGCATTAACATCTCACACTGAAGAGTGTCTGCAGAGACTCATCAACAGGATTGCGGCTGCCTGCAACGAATTTGGCCTAACCATCAGCCTCAAGAAAACGAACATCATGGGACAGGACTTCAAAATGCTCCATCCATCAATATCGGCGACCACGCTCTGGAAGTGGTTCAAGAGTTCACCTACCTCCGCTCAACTATCACTAGTAACCTGTCTCTCGATGCAGAAATCAACAAGTGCATGGGAAAGGCTTCCACTGCTATGTCCAGACTGGCCAAGAGAGTGTGGGAAAATGGCGCACTGACACGGAACACAAAAGTCCGAGTGTATCAAGCCTGTGTCCTCAGGGCCTTGCTCTACGGCAGCGAGGCCTGGACAACGTATGTCAGCCAAGAGCGACGTCTCAATTCATTCCATCTTCGCTGCCTCCGGAGAATCCTTGGCATCAGGTGGCAGGACCGTATCTCCAATACAGAAGTCCTCGAGGTGGCCAACATCCCCAGCACATACACCCTACTGAGCCAGCGGCGCTTGAGATGGCTTGGCTATGTGAGCCGCATGGAAGATGGCAGGATCCCCAAGGACACATTGTACAGCGAGCTACTCACTGGTATCAGACCCATTGGCTGTCCATGTCTCCACTTTAAAGACGTCTGCAAACGTGACGTGAAGTCCTGTGACATTAATCACAAGTCGTGGGAGTCAGTTGCCAGTGATCGCCAGAGCTGGCGGGCAGCCAAAAGGCGGGGGTAAAGTGTGGTGAGTCAAAGAGACTTTGCAGTTGGCAGGAAAAAAGACAGAAGCGCAAGGAGAGAGCCAACTGTGTAACAGCCCCGATGACCAATTTCATATGCAGCGCCTGTGGAAGAGTCTGTCACTCTAGAATTGGCCTTCATAGCCACTCCAGGCACTGCTTCACAAACCACTGACCACCTCCAGGCGCTTACCCATTGTCTCTCGAGACAAGGAGGCCAAAGAAGAAGAAAGAAGATATCAAGTTATACTGTTGCCTCCTGTATTTTGAAGAAATCCTGAATGTTTGCAGAAACCTTGCACCTTTCAAAGAACTTTGCATCGAATGTGTGAGAACTGAAACCTTCGTTGCTGCGCACCTGATGTAAGACCTATGTGAAACCTTTTGTAGTTGAATTTCTTTGAACGCCTACCCAAACAGACTGTTCATCAACATCACCTGGAAAGATTCCTAGTGGTAACCACCTATTCGACTTTGGAACACCTTGCCAAACCAAAGGACTTCCTTCCATATCTTCTCTGCAGTCTACGTTTTTTAAAATTTCTTCTATTTTTTCTAACAGCTGTAAACAAAAATCCATTTTTTTTCCTGGTTAACCTGTTGTGTATATGAGTGTGTGTGTGAGGGCTAGGATAAAAAAAGGGGGCTTTAATATTTCAATTCACTTATATATTTACTTCATTATTGGTTAAGACTTGGTTAATTATAAACAGATAATTTAGTTGTTTATTAAAGAAACCTGGTTGGTGCGCTTTATTCTGGGGACATGTAGAGTATCTAATTGACTGTTTCGGTAAGTGGGAAAAATCATTGATATGCTGTGACCTGTGGAGAAGTGGGACTGAATTAACAGTGCACTCCTCCTGCCTCTGTTGTAACACGTGTTGTGAAGTTTGTGACCTTTGGGAGCAAATCCTCATCATCAGAAGCTGCCTTTATGGTTTTGAGATGAGGCAGGCTTTTTCAACAAGGCTTTTAGTGCTATAGAAATGAACTTTTTTAACCTTTTAGGGAGATGACCCTTTTTAAAAACATTTTAACCCCTCATTCATCGGAAAATAATTCTTTTTACTTTATAACCCCTCATTATGGACAGATTCCTTCATAAATAGGGGCTCACGAAGTGGAGGATTTGCCAGTCTATCTTACAGATCTTCTTTGAGGCTGTGACAAAAGAGCGTCATAGGGTTATGGTGTGGTGGGGATGTTTGCTGACGATTACGCAATGTTCAGTTCCATTCATAACTGCTCAGATATTGAAGAAGTCCATGCCGACACACAGCACGACCTGGTCAACGTTTCAACGTTCAGTCTTGGACTGATAAGTGGCAAGTAACATTTGCCATACAAGTGCCAGGCAATGGTCATCTCAACAAGAATGAATCTAACCATCTCCCCTCGACATTCAATGGTATTACCATCGCTGAATTCCCCCACCATCAACATCCTGGGGGTTACCATTGACCAGAAACTTAGCTGGACCAGCCACATAAATACCGTGGCTACAAGAGCAGATCAAAGGCTGAGAATTCTGCAACAAGTAACTCACCTCCTGTCTCCCAAAAGCCTGTCCACCATCTACAAGGTACAAGTCAGGAGTGGGATGGAATACTGCCCACTTACCTGGATGAGTGTGGCTCCAACAACATTCAAGTTTGACACCACCCAGGACAAAACAGCCCGCTTGATCGCCACCCCATCCCCTACCTTAAGCATCCACTCCCTCCACCACTGGCATACAGTGGCAGCAGTGTGTACCATCTACAGAATGCACTGGAGCAACGTGCCAAGGCTCCTTCGACGCACCTTCCAAATCCGTGACCTCTATCATCCAGAAAATTAAGAACAAGAACAAGCTGATATCAATCTCTGAGCTGGTGCTTGCAAGAGTCAGATGGAGTGACGGTGCATCATCAGGAAGGCAGGCTCCTCTTCCTCTACACCTTCAGCACTTGTAAAGGGAGGGCAGAGAGAGAGAGAGAAGTGGCTGGTGAAAACACCTGCAGTTTATCAAGCAGATTGTGTAGCATGAAATAGAAGGAATAAGGGATATACAGGGACAAGGTGTGACCAAACTCTGTGTGATGTCGCCTCCAGCATTGCCATTCACCATGGCCAGCCCACTTCCTTTGAAGGGAAGAGGGTGTGCAGATGGGCTGGTGTTCTCCGCAAGCAGCCTGTGGTCTGGAGTTGTGAGCAATCTTCTCCTGCCAGAAAGGAGGTCGTGTGTTAATATCTTGTGTCAGTTTCTTGTCAGGGTTTTAGAGCATGTGCCTGTCATGGTACAATAGCTGCAATGCAGTGTGTCTGATGTGAGGTTTGGGGAAGTAAAAGTTGAAATAGTTGTATCTGTGCAAGTGTGAGGAGATGTAGGTGTGGTGAAGTGTGATGCAGGGATTATAAGTGAGTGATGGGAGGGGAGGGAGGGGAGTACTGTGAACAGTGAGGCTGGAGGTGGTGGAGGTGTGAGCAGAGAGTATTGTTACCTCGAGAAGTCTGGTGAGGTCATTGAACTTTTTCCAATGTTGCAGCCATATTCTGGGAGCTAAGCTCCTGGCATTGACTTGCTTTGGTAGGAAGATCAGTCATTTCTGAATTAGATGGATGTTTCCCTGGGAGGAAGCAGGATCTCCCTCTTCCTGCACCAGGATCTACTAATCAGCACCAGAGAATATGGATTCCATGCCAGTGCTCTCTCCAACCTTTTCCTTCTTCAGCAGTGGACCTTCCCGTCTGCAGCTCCCCTTTAAGAGGTGCTGACTGCCTTTACGCGGCATCTGAGATTCTTGATATCCAGCCTTCCAACAGACATGCAGCCGAAGAATAGAATAGGTAGTGTTGGTTGCACGCTTGAGTGATGATTGAGCAGATAGCACAAACATTACATGCTGCCTGGGATTAAAGCCTGGCTACCCAACCTGAACCCAACTAGACCCGACTACATGTGTCAGGTTCAGATCGGTTCGGGTCTATATTCCGAGTCCAGCATTCGGGCTCGGGTCAGGTGGGGCTGGACAGTGCTACTTCTGGAAATTCACAGGATCAGGCCTTCCCATGATTCTCCACAACTCCATCTGCAGGGATAGCCTGCTGCCGGAATGGATGAAGGAGATTCATGACGTGCCAGGTCGGGTCGGGGGCGAAAAGAAATTAAAGGGCTCGGGCTCGGGTTGGGTTCGGGTCGGGTTGTAATTTTATACCCGAGCCAGGCTTTACCTGGGATGACGCTAACAGGCACGTGCAGTGTCCGCCCCACCTCCTGGGTATGATTGAATTGCTGGACTGCTGTATCTCTGTTCTCTGAAATGGGTAACTGCTCTTTCTATATTTTGCAGCGCTATCAATAAAGTCATAAAAGACAATATGTTGTTGTGAGCCTGATTATCTAGAGTCTGAAATCATATAGTTCCTATCATTACATCCCTTTGGGCTTCACTGTCCCTCTCAACGGGTTGGCCAACCTCTGGAATGTAACTTCCAGTAATCTGTCTTCCTGTGTGTGTTATAGAATGTAATCCTCAAGTGAAGCATTTCTCTTCTTGAGCAACAGAGCCTTCTGATATTTCATGTATGTGTGTTCCTTCCGGATACTTGGAAGATCCCAGACTCCCCACTCTTGTGAATGGCTCCCATATCATTGGTTTGGATTCAACCATGAAGGCACAGATTTAAGGTGATTGGCAAAAGAACCCGAGGTGACCTGAGGAGCAGCTTTTCTATGTAATGAGTGGTTAGGATTTGGAATGCCTTCAAAAGGGAATTAGATAAATACTTTAAGGAAAATAAGTTGCAGGGATATGCGGAAAGTGTGTGGCCAATGGAACTAGCTGGATTTCTCTTTGAAAGACTTGCTGGTCTGAATGACCTTCTCCTGTGCTGTACTATCTATGATTCTGTACTCCCTGCTGGGGTACTACTCTCAATCACCTCCCCTAACCACTGTATCATGTAACTATCAGGATGGTGGAAGGCAAATCAGATGGACATTGATCTATTTTCATCTAGCAATTCATATGTTCTTATTATCTTGCAGATCAGGCCCAGTATTGCTAAAGTTCATGAAGTGTTTTGAAAAATGCATTGTCCATTTTGTCCACTTGAGGCTACCATACACACACACGCACGCACGCATGCTTGCAGAGGGGCTAGAAAGTGAAAGTAAAACAATCAAGAAGAATCCATTGTTTACAACAGCATGCAGCCTCATATCTCTTTGTATACTTGGCTGAGTCAGTCCCGAGAACACCATAATGACGATGAGGTAAATAGAAAACGGATGGTGAAAAACAAGAAACATTGCTTTCAGGTATGAAACCTTTGGAAGGTTTTTGACTACTTTCTGAAGACAGCATGTTATGTTGGAGACTGTGTTAGACACACACAGGAAGCTTGTACAGTGTATATACAGACAGTGATCTCTCCAAAATAACCATCCAATCCAAAAAAAAAGTTAATCTTGGATCATTGCAGAGATGTTTCCCCTGAAAGGAATGCAATCCTGGATCCTTGATCAAGCACTATCACTGCGCTGCTGATCAATATGGCGTTGTCCATACCCAATTTACCACCTTTTGATGTGCATTCAGAGCCATTATCTGCATTCTCATGTTGGCAAAAGTGGCTGCGATGTTTCAAAGGTGCGATGGCAGGTTCTGCAATCACAGATGACAAAAGGAAAAAGGGCTAACTTCTCCAATATGGAGGCAAAGAATTAGAAGATATCTTTGAGACACTTACGCCTGAGCAAAATGACTACAATTCAGCAAAAAATGCACTGACAACCTACTTTACACCCAAGAAAAACACCATATACAAAAACATTATCTTCCAACACACTAAGCAAGAAGCAAATGAGACAATTGACCAATATTGCATGCGATTGAGGCAACTAGAAACTACATGTGACTTTGGTGATGTTGAACATGTCGAACAGGAAATCAAAACATATACAAACATATGAATTAGGGGCAGGAGTAGGCCGCTCGGCCCTTCGAGCTTGCTCCGCCATTCAATAGGTTCATGGCTAAACTGATGACTCCACATTTCCACCTACCCCCGATATATTTCACCCCCTTGCTTATCAAGAATCTATCTACCTCTGCCTTAAAAATATTCAAAGACTCTGCTTCCATCTCCTTTTGAGGAAGCGAATTCCAAAGACCCACGACCCTCTGAGAGAAAAAGTTTCTCCTCATCTCTGTCTTAAATGCGCGACCCCTTATTTTGAAACAGTGACCCCTAGTTCTAGGTTCTCCCACAAGGGAAAACATCCTTTCCACATCCGCCCTGTCAAGACCCCTCAGGATCTTATATGTTTCAATCAAGTCACCTCTTACTCTTATAAATTCCAGCTGATACAAGCCTAGCCTGTCCAATCTTTCCTCATAAGACAGCCCGCCCATTCCAGGTATTAGTCTAGTAAACCTTCTCTGTACTGCCTTCTAACGCAACTAATCAAAGGCTGTCTCTCTAGTTAACTACTTCAAAACGCACTCGAAAAAGACAGAAAGCTGACAGAGCTGTTGGAGTAGCAAGAGTATCAGCCAAGCAAGCTCAACCCAATGGGCTATCTTTCGCGACATCCATTGTCGACAATCAGTCCTGCTAGTCATGATGAAAAGGTTGCTGAACAACCCTAACCCTAACGGACCCCCATTCAACAGTGATGCGTTCAGCAAATTTGTAAACTACCTAGGGTTCACTCATCGGAAAATCACACCCCATTGGCCAAGAGCTAATGGTGAGGTTGAGAGATTTATGGGAACCTTGAAAAAAGTGATACAGCTACAGATGACAACAAGTCATGGAAGCAAGAGCTATATCACTTTCTTCGTAATTACAGAGCGACACCTCACCCGACTACTGGGAAATCTCCAGCTACACTCATCTTTGTACATCCTACGTGCACACGTCTTCCTGAGCTGCCCTGCGGAGGTAATGATCAATATGGAACACGATCAAGAATAGAAGGATCGAATAAAGGTGCAGAGCGAAACATGAAATTTAGAGCTACACCGCTTAAGCCAGGAGATAAAGTACTTGTGAAATGCGATGGACATGTTGGAAAACAAACAACACCTTATGACATTCAACCATTTGTTGTGACCAACACAAAAGGATCAATGATCACTGCTAAGCGCAGTTCACAAATCATCACAAGAAATGTGCCAGTCTTCAAAGCACTGAAAACACCATTTGTAAGCATTGAATCCGATTCTGATGTCGACATCTCAGATGAAGAACATGAGTTAAATGAGACTACATCTGATGTCAGACAATATCCTACTCATGAGAGAAAACGTCTATCATACTTATCTGCATATCTTTTCTATGGTTCTATTGCTGAAAGGTGGGATTAGAATGGGTGGCGCAGACACAATGGGCTGAATGGCCTCTTTCTGTGCAGTAACTTTTCTATGGTGCATTTTGTCCACTTGAGGCTACCATACACACACACATGACAGCAGAGGAGCTGGAAAGCAAAATTAAGAGTTTAGAGAAGAATCCATTATTTTAAACAGCATGCTGTCTCATATCTCTTACAAAACTTGGCTGAAACTGATTTCAGTCCGAATAACACCACAGTTCATGGACTCGGTTTCCAAAAAATGGTTTTAGTTGCTGGTTTAACTCACTGGTTGGATTTGGGGCCTGAGGAATAAAGGCCCCCTCGACAAAAAAAAAACGGGGGTTAGATACAGGGTAAAAAAAAAACGGGGGTTAGATACAGAGTAAAGCTCCCTCTACACTAAAAAAAACTGGTTGGATTTGCTGCGTGAAATCCATAACTAAGCCTGTAGTTTCACAATTCTACCACCAGAGGTAGCCTTATAGCCTGATTGTAATTTTCTATCCATTACTTGTCATAGAATAATAGAACGGTTACAGCACAGAAAGAGGCCATTTGGCCTACCGTATCTGTGCTGGCTCGCTGTAAGAGCTACTCAGCTTGTCCCACTCCCCTGCCTTTTCCCTCTAGCCACAATTGAATCTGTCTCCAGTTAGGCCAGAAAACTGCATAGAGTGTATATTATCAGATTTTTATAAATGAATCATGTCCCATTCATGAATCCACTATTGAATTCTTTTACTCTATCATCAATCTGGAAAGTCTGAGATCAATGATAGAATTCAGGTACAGTGTCTTACCATAGGCAGACAACATGCTGAGGTGATTGTATCGGATCAAATGTTTACATGTTCCAAATACATTCAGTGACCATGAAGGTTAATAGTTGTATTCTCACGAAGACAAATGATACAAGCAGCACGCTGCACACATATCACAAATATAGCTGAAAGTCCATATCAGTTGGTTGGACATGCAGACAGATTGTTCCCTTTAGAGTTGCCACCTTTTAGCAAGTACAAAAAATGGACAGGAAAGCAGGCAGGATTAAGTTCATAGGTTTGAGTTTCCAATGTGTTATGTTCCCTAGGCAGGAATTGTGCACAGCTGTTCCTACCACAAGTTTTGGTTGTGGGTTATTAAGGTAGTCAATGCAAACTCCCAGTGTTGTAATTACTGTGAGCTCACAGTGTGGAGATGACGGGGGCAAAGGTGGGCGGGGGGAGGGGGGAGGGTGATGTGCTGGTGGTGATGGGTGTGGGTAACAAGATTTCAAAGTTCTGTTGCAGTTACTTAAAGGGCTGCAGTGGCCATTTAAAGGAAACTGGTCTTTTGCCTGCAGAAAATTGCATTCAGTCTTGTGAAGGACGTCATGTTTCACAAATGTAGCTTGGAGTTACTGGGGGTAAAGCTGGTCTTAGAGGTGACATCAATGGAAATATGTAAAACAGGTTGCTGATTCATTATCATTTATGTTGTATTACTGCTGGAGAACAATTTCACCTCCACTGTTTCAGGAAGTAAGCTTACTCAACATGGCAAGGTACTCTCTTGACAGTATTGTGACGGAAATCACACCTGCCGAATGGAAACATAGTAATTTCATCATATGGGACACTACTGAAATTTTTTTGCTGGACATTGTAAAGAACTTGTTTAAAAAACAAAGCTGACCAGCTGAAAACATGGTTGCACATTTGCATTCTGAGAGACAGTTGAATAGAGGGACAATAGGGGTGCTCACTGATTCAGTTAACAAGATTGGTCTGGGCCATGGTGATGATCAACATCTTTGTCTGTGTAAGAAATAGAATTCCACCCCCCACAAAGTGTGTCTGGAAAGTTTTGAAATCCAACAACCCTCCCAGACGATGCTGTTTCAAACAAAGAGATGGTCATATGACCTGCCTGCTGGCCAGATTGGGGTCTTTTTGAATTGTGCCACACAAAAAGGAGACTGCAATTTTGAAAACTAAAGAGAAGACCTCTCTTTCTGTCTCTCTCTCCAGCAAAATTTCCAGGAAAGCCACGTTGGCAGTTTCTATACTTCAAGACTACAGACAAAGCATATTTTCAGCCTTCTGGTACCAGAGAAGCAAGCTTGAAATTGTGCACCAGGTGCCAGCAAGAACTCTAAGACCTTAACTTCAATTAAGGATATTACATCAAAGACAAAAGACAGTACCTATATTCCATTATTTGCCAACTCTACTTCAACGCCCGACCCCCCCACCCCCCCGCCAATTCTTTCTTCCCCTCTGTATCTATTTGTGTATGTGTGCCTCTCGTATGCTGACGAGTGTGGTTGCATCGCGTATTTTAGTAAGTTTAACTGGGTTAGGGTGATAAGGCTAATAAACTTACATCTTTCTTGTTTAAAACTAATAAAACCTGTCTGATTGGTTCATTTGCAATTACAATTAGAGAGCAGTGAGCAAAGACTCACTGAGGTGGTAAGCTAAAATCACTGTTTTAAAAGATAAACACTGTTACTGCCAAACCAGGAAAGGGGCAAGGGGGAGCCTGAGACCCCTTCCTCACCCGGTCATAACAGTAGGCTGGTGCAGAGTGGCTGGGAAGAGATAGTGGAAAGGGTCAATCCTGCAAGTGGCTGCAAACAAATGTTTGCCAACTTGAGAAAATGTATCAAGATAAGTCAGTCACCACTACCTTATGCAAGTAGATGGGCAAAGTATGAATGCCACACAAATGGCTACACATTTACTGCAAACCGTTCAGACAGTTTTAAAGTTGTTTGATAACTTAACAGATTTGAATGTCTTTTATGAACAACTGGTTTAACCATTCATTGCCAGATCTGCTAGATCATTTAAAGCATTATCAGGCTATGTTCTCCATCGCTAAAATTGCTCACTATTCAAAGATTATCCAGGAATGCAAAAATAACCCCCGGCTTCCTTTTCGCATTACAAATGTCTTCTTCAACCACCCTCTCCTGCCTCCTGCACCCCATCTCCAACTATAACTGTGAGGAATTCATGGACTTCTTCTGTCACAAAACAATCTGTTCAGCTACTTCTGCCACTTCCTTCCCTTCCCCTAGCCCTTTGGGACAAACATCCCAAAAAGTCTCCACTGCCTTCGCACTGAATTCATATCTTCCTATAGATCTCTGAATATGATCCCATCTCCTGCAATGCTGTCTCCCACATAATGCTCTCAATGAGACTATCTCCCACTCTCTTAATCATATTACAACCAAACTGTTGACAACTCAACTTCCCTTACTGGGCCCCATGTTAACTGATATTGTTAATGGTTCCGTCTCCTTAGGTACTTCCTCTTCAAATCTGCTGTCATCACCCCTTTCCTCAAACAAATCTACTCCATACTTGCAAACTACTGCCCCATTTCTAACCTTCCTTTCCTCTCCTACATTTGTAAACATGTTGTCACTATCCAAATCCATTGCTCAACTTTCCCAATCTCTCAAATTAGGTTTCCAGCCTGGCCGCAGTCCCAAAATGGTCCCTATTAAAGTCACAACATTCTTTATGACTGTGATTGTGATAAACTATCCCTTCCCATCCTTTTCAACCTACCGGCAGCTTTTAACACAGTTGACCACACCATCGTCCTCTAATGCCTCTCCTCCATTGCCCAGCTGGGTGGGACTACATTCTTATCTATTCTCATCTATCTAATTGTAGTGAAAGAATTGCCTGCAATGGCTTCTCTTCCTGTTCCTGTTACCTCTGGAGTTCCTCAAGGATCTATCCTTGGCCCTTTCTATTTCTCATCAAGATGCTGCCCCTCAGCAATATCATCCCGAAACACATAAGGTTCCAAATGGATACCAATGACACTTATCTCTTTCTCAATACCATCTCCTTGGACCCCTCCACTATCTCCGATTTGTCACACTACTTGTCGGACATCTGATATGAGCAGAAGTGTCCTCCAGCTAGATATTGGGAAGACTGAAGCCATTGCCTTTGGTCTCTGCCACAAACTCCATTCCCTGTCCATTGTTTCCATCCCTGATAACTGTCTTAAGCTGAGCAAGACCGTGAACAACCTTGGTGTTATATTTGACCCTAAGAGGAGTTTCTGACTGCATATCTGCACTATCATCAAGATTGCCTATTTTCACCTCCGTAACAACACTTGACTTGCCCCACCTCAGCTCGTATGCTGCTGAAACCATGCCTTTGTTATGGGTAGACTTCATTATTCCATTGCTCTCCTGGGCGGCCTCCCATCTTCCACCGTCCATGAACTTGGGCTCATTGAAAGCTCTGCTGCCTGTATCTTGCTCCAAATCTTATTCACCAATCACCCCTGTGCTTGCCGACCTTCAGTGGCTCCTCATCTGAAAATGCTTCAGTTTTAAAATCCCCATCCTTGATTTCAAATCCCTCCATGGCCTCTCCCTGTCTGTCTCTGTAGCTCCCTCAGCCCTACAATCCTTTGACAACTCTGTGCTCCTCCAATTCTGGCCTCTTGCTCATCCCTGATTTTATTGCCATGCTTTCAGCTGCCTTGACCTTAAGCTCCAGAAATCCCTCCCTAAACCTCACTGCCTCTCTACACTCTCTCCTCTTTTGAGGTTCTCCTTAAAACCTAACTCTTTGATCAAGCTTTTGGTCATCAATCCTGATTTCTCCTTTTGTGGCTCGATGTCAAAAATGACAAGGATATTTTTATTGACATCACTCTTGATTAGCACTTAGGGATATTTTAATATGTTAAATGTGCTATATAAATGTAAGTTGTTTTTGTTGTTATTGAAGCAGCTACCAAGTAGGCTCTTCTTTAAAGAACAGCAGCCAACATGGCTGAACGGTCCAACCAAGTGTTTGGTTAGTGTGGCCACTGTTTAGGTGCTGTGGCCTTATTATGAGCCTAGGACCTCATTAACTTCTTCAGACATCTCAATGAAATTAGCACATATGCAGTGTGCAGGTTATTGGTGCCACACTTTTAGCCATTGTTATGGACCTTGGGTTCTCAAGCAGGTCTCAGCATCCAATTATACAGGTCACCAAACTGTGGGCACCAAGTATCACATTTTTGGCATCGATTTCCATTAACATTTGAACCCTCTCTTTTTTCAGCAAGGAAGTTGATGAACATGCTTCAGTGGTTGTTTCCTCCTTGCCTTTTATTGCTCTCTATAGTTTCCTGATAGCACCTCTCTTAGTAGCCCTGTTACCTTTGATACAACAATCCTGAGATTCCCCATGTTACCTCCTTCCTGCCACTCCACAAGATGAGAGTTCTCTGGGAAAGCTGATTTCAGCAGTCATTATCACAATGACTAAGGCATCACTTGCTTCTTACCAATGCTACAGTTATAATAGGCATGCAGCCTGAATTCAGTTGGAGCCTGACCTGAGCTGGCACCAGAAGAAGCATCAGATTTGTGGTCAGCAGCTTCACTTGTTTGGACAGTAATCAATTGCGTTGTTTGTTCTGTGGCCTCGAAATATAACATGGATACAGGCCTGTTGAATCAGAAATGACTCAACATGTACTTTAAAAAGTCAATGCAATGTACGTGTAGTGTCTCCCACCCACCCTCCTCCTCTAACCAAAAAAAAAGGACTCTGGTGTGTTGATAAGGTAAGCTTTTTATTTAAGAAGTTCTGTCCGTTGGATTGCTAACCTAACAAGTTTTGACGTTTTGTTTTTGGTTTTTCAGTAGATTTGTTGGGAATTTAGAATAGTGGGAATGGAGGTTAAGGCAGTTGTATGTTCCTCCTGCAGAATGTGGGAGGTAAGGGTCGCCAAGGGTGTCCCTGCTGACTGCATCTGTGGGAAGTGCACCCAACTCCAGCTCCTCGAGAACCGCGTTAGGGAACTGGAGCTGGAGCTGGATGAACTTCGGATCATTCGGGAGGCGGAGGGGATTATTGAGAGGAGTTATGGGGAGGTAGTCACACCTCAGGTAAAAGAAGTAGGTGGATGGGTTACCGTCAGGGGAAGGAGAGGGAACCAGCAGGCAGTGCAGGGATCCCCTGTGGCCGTTTCCCTCAACAACAGGTATACCGTTTCGGATACTGTTGCGGGGGACGACTTACCAGGGGTAAGCAATGGGGTACAGGTATCTGGCACAGAGTCTGTCCCTGTTGCTCAGAAGGGAAGGGGGAAGAGGAGCAGAACATTAGTCATTGGGGACTCCATAGTTAGGGGAACAGATAGGAGGTTCTGTGGGAACGAGAGAGACTCACGGTTGGTATGTTGCCTCCCAGGTGCCAGGGTTCGTGATGTCTCGGATCGTGTTTTTGGGATCCTTAAGGGGGAGGGGGAGCAGCCCCAAGTCGTGGTCCACATAGGCACCAATGACATAGGTAGGAAGAGAGATGGGGATTTAAGACAGAAATTCAGGGAGCTAGGGTGGAAGCTTAGAGCGAGAACAAACAGAGTTGTTATCTCTGGGTTGTTGCCCGTGCCACGTGATAGCGAAGCGAGGAATAGGGAGAGAGAGGAGTTGAACACGTGGCTGCAGGGATGGTGCAGGAGGGAGGGTTTTGGTTTCCTGGATAATTGGGGCTCTTCCTGGGGTAGGTGGGACCTCTACAAACAGGATGGTCTTCACCTGAACCAGAGGGGTACCAATATCCTGGGGGGGAGTTTTGCTAGTGCTCTTCGGGGGGGTTTAAACTAATTCAGCGGGGGAATGGGAACCTAAATTGTAGTGCCAGTGTACAGGATGTTGAGAGTAATGAGGTCAGGGATAAGGTTACAAGGACGCCAGAGGGCACTGGCAAGCAAGAACCTGGTTTAAAGTGTGTCTACTTCAACGCCAGGAGCATCCGGAATAAGGTGGGTGAGCTTGCAGCATGGGTTGGTACCTGGGATCTCGATGTAGTGGCCATTTCGGAGACATGGGTAGAGCAGGGGCAGGAATGGATGTTGCAGGTTCCGGGATTTAGATGTTTCAGTAAGAACAGAGAAGATGGTAAAAGAGGGGGGGGTGTGGCATTGTTAATCAAGGAGAGTATTACAGCGACAGAAAGGACGTTTGAGGACTCGTCTACTGAGGTAGTATGGGCCGAGGTTAGAAACGGGAGAGGTGAGGTTACCCTGTTGGGAGTCTTTTATAGACCTCCGAATAGTTCCAGAGATGTAGAGGAAAGGATAGCGAAGATGATTCTCGACAGGGGCGAGAGTAACAGGGTAGTTGTTATGGGGGACTTTAAATTTCCAAATATCGACTGGAAATACTATAGTTCGAGTACTTTAGATGGGTCAGTTTTTGTCCAGTGTGTGCAGGAAGGTTTTCTGACACAGTATGTAGACAGGCCAACCAGGGGCGATGCCATATTGGATTTGGTACTGGGAAATGAACCCGGCCAGGTGTTAGATTTAGATGTAGGTGAGCACTTTGGTGATAGTGATCACAATTCGGTTAGGTTTACCTTAGCGATGGGCAGGGACAGGTATATACTGCAGGGCAAAAATTATAGCTGGGGGAAAGGAAATTATGATGCGATTAGGCAAGATTTAGGATGCGTAGGATGGGGAAGGAAACTGCAGGGGATGGGAACAATCGAAATGTGGAGCTTATTCAAGGAGCAGCTACTGTGTGTCCTTGATAAGTATGTACCTGTGAGGCAGGGAGGAAGTTGTCGAGCGAGGGAGCCGTGGTTTACTAAAGAAGTTGAAGCGCTTGTCAAGAGGAAGAAGAAGGCTTATGTTAGAATGAGACGTGAAGGCTCAGTTAGGGCGCTTGAGAGCTACAAGCTAGCCAGGAAGGATCTAAAGGGAGAGCTAAGAAGAGCAAGGAGAGGACACGAGAAGTCATTGGCGGATAGGATCAGAGAAAACCCTAAGGCTTTCTATAGGTATATCAGGAATATAAGAATGACTAGAGTTAGATTAGGGCCAATCAAGGATTGTAGTGGGAAGTTGTGTGTGGAATCAGAGGAGATAGGGGAAGTGTTAAATGAATATTTTGCGTCAGTATTTACAGTAGAGAAAGAAAATGTTGTTGAGGAGAATACTGAGATTCAGGCTACTAGACTAGATGGGATTGAGGTTCACAAGGAGGAGGTGTTATCAATTTTGGAAAGTGTGAAAATAGATAAGTCCCCTGGGCCAGATGGGATTTATCCTAGGATTCTCTGGGAAGCTAGGGAGGAGATTGCAGAGCCTTTGTCCTTGATCTTTATGTCGTCATTGTCGACAGGAATAGTGCCGGAAGACTGGAGGATAGCAAATGTTGTCCCCTTGTTCAAGAAGGGGAGTAGAGACAGCCCTGGTAATTATAGACCTGTGAGCCTTACTTCGGTTGTTGGAAAAGGTTATAAGAGACAGGATTTATAATCATCTTGAAAAGAATAAGTTCATTAGAGATAGTCAGCACGGTTTTGTGACGGGTAGGTCGTGCCTCACAAACCTTATTGAGTTTTTCGAGAAGGTGACCAAACAGGTGGATGAGGGTAAAGCAGTGGATGTGGTGTATATGGATTTCAGTAAGGCGTTTGATAAGGTTCCCCACGGTAGGCTATTGCAGAAAATACGGAAGTATGGGGTTGAAGGTGATTTAGAGCTTTGGATCAGAAATTGGCTAGCTGAAAGAAGACAGAGGGTGGTGGTTGATGGCAAATGTTCATCCTGGAGTTTAGTTACTAGTGGTGTACCCCAAGGATCTGTTTTGGGGCCATTGCTGTTTGTCATTTTTATAAATGACCTGGAAGAGGGTGTAGAAGGGTGGGTTAGTAAATTTGCAGATGACACTAAGGTCGGTGGAGTTGTGGATAGTGCCGAAGGATGTTGTAGGGTACAGAGGGACATAGATAGGCTGCAGAGCTGGGCTGAGAGATGGCAAGTGGAGTTTAATGCGGAAAAGTGTGAGGTGATTCACTTTGGAAGGAGTAACAGGAATGCAGAGCACTGGGCTAATGGGAAGATTCTTGGTAGTGTAGATGAACAGAGATCTTGGTGTCCAGGTGCATAAATCCCTGAAAGTTGCTACCCAGGTTAATAGGGCTGTTAAGAAGGCATATGGTGTGTTAGCTTTTATTAGTAGGGGGATCGAGTTTCGGAGCCACGAGGTCATGCTGCAGCTGTACAAAACTCTGGTGAGACCGCACCTGGAGTATTGCGTGCAGTTCTGGTCACCGCATTATCGGAAGGATGTGGAAGCTATGGAAAGGGTGCAGAGGAGATTTACTAGGATGTTGCCTGGTATGGAGGGAAGGTCTTACGAGGAAAGGCTGAGGGACTTGAGGTTGTTTTCGTTGGAGAGAAGGAGGAGGAGAGGTGACTTAATAGAGACATATAAGATAATCAGAGGGTTAGATAGGGTGGATAGTGAGAGTCTTTTTCCTCGGATGGTGATGGCAAACACGAGGGGACATAGCTTTAAGTTGAGGGGTGATAGATATAGGACAGATGTGAGAGGTAGTTTCTTTACTCAGAGAGTAGTAAGGGCGTGGAACGCCCTGCCTGCAGCAGTAGTAGTTTCGCCAACTTTAAGGGCATTTAAGTGGTCATTGGATAGACACATGGATGAAAATGGAATAGTGTAGGTCAGATGGTTTCACAGGTCGGCGCAACATTGAGGGCCGAAGGGCCTGTACTGCACTGTAATGTTCTAATTCTAATTCTTATTTATGATAGGCTTAAAGTACCAGCGAAGTAGCAACATGGCCATAACAGTAAGAAGATACTGTGTTACATTTCCACTATGAAGCACCCTACCACCAGGGCACAGTGAATAGCGCTGTCCTGGGAACTACGCCTTCGTTCTTCTGTGCAGGGAGGATTCATCATAGTTCCCCACTTGCGCTCCTCGCCAAGCTGTTCCAGTACAGCTACAACACTGGCATCGACCCGGCCATGTGGAAAATTGCCCAGATATGTCCTGTACACAAAAAGCAGGTCAAATCAAGCCCGGCCAATTACCACCCTATCATTCTACTCTTCATCATCAGTAAAGTGATGGAAGGTGTTGTCAACAGTGCTATCAAGCAGCATTTGCTTAGCAATAATCTGCTCAGTGATGTTCAGTTTGGGTTCCGGAAGGGCCACTCAACTCCTGGCCTCATTACAGCCTTGGTCCAAACATGACCAAGAGGTGAGAGTGACTGCCCTTGACATAAAGGCAGCATTTGACCGAGTATGGCATCAAGGAGCCCTAGAAAAACTGGAGTCAATGGGAATCAGGGGGAAAACTCTCCGCTGGTTGGGGTCATACCTAGCGCAAAGGAAGATAGTTGTAGTTGTTGGAGGTCAATCATCTCAGCTCCAGGACATCACTGCAGGAGTTCCTCAGTCCCAGGCCCAACCATTTACAACTGCTTCATCAACATCCTTCCTTCAATCATAAGGTCAGAAGTGGGGACGTTCGCTGATGATTGCACAATATTCAGCACTAGTCACGACTCCTCAGATACTGAAGCAGTCCGTGTAGAAATGCAGCAAGACCTGGACAATATCGAGGCTTGGGCTGATAAGTGGCAAGTAACATTCACTCCACACAAGTGCCAGGCAATGACTATCTCAAACAAAAGAGAATCTAACCGTCTCCCCTTGACATTCAATGGCATTACCATTGCTGAATCCCCCACTATCAATATCCTGGGGGTTACCATTGACCAGAAACTGAACTGGAGTAGCCATATAAATACCATGGCTGCAAGAGCAGGTCAGAGACTGAGAATCCCGCGACAAGCAACTCATCTCTTGACTTCCCAAAGCCTGTCCACCATCTACAAGACACAAGTCAGGAATGTGATGGAATACTCTCCACTTGCCTGGATGGGTGCAGCTCCAACAACACTCAAGACATTCAACACCATCTGAGGCAAAGCAGCCTGCTTGATTAGCACCCCATCCACAAACATTCACTCCCTCCACCTCCAATGCACAGTGGCAGCAGTGTGTACCATCTACAAGATGCACTGCAGCAACACACCAAGGTTCCTTAGACAGCACCTCCCAAACCCACGACCTCTACCACCTAGAAGGACAAGGGCAGCAGATGCATGGGAACACCACCACCTGCAAGTTCTCCAAGCCACACGCCATCCTGACTTGGAACTATGTCACCGTTCCTTCACTGTCGCTGAGTCAATATCCTGGAACTCCCTTCCTAACAGCACTGTGGGTGTACTTACCCCACATGGACTGCAGCGGTTCAAGAAGGCGGCTCACCACCACCTTCTCAAGGGTAATTACGGATGGGCAATAAATGCTGTCCTAGCCAGCGATGCCCACATCCCATAAATGAATTTTAAAAAAAGACTCCCTCCCTTTATAGCCTTTCTTAGTACTGCAACTCGCTGATATTTCACAGCTTTCATATGAACTTTATTACACATGTCCCAAAGGTGCCATTTCTTTGCTGCCGACATCCTTGCAATTGGCAGTGATAAACATTAACTACCATTCACCCATCATATTCTTTCCCTTTCTGAATGTTATTTAACTTTAGGAATCATCCAACTTACATAGCCAAATTGGCAACTTCTAAACTCATATGTCCCACACAGGCATTCATGCACTATTTATTTATTTAGAGATACAGCACTGAAACAGGCCCTTCGGCCCACTGAGTCTGTGCCGACCAACAACCACCCATTTATACTTAACCCTACAGTAATCCCATATTCCCTATAACCTACCTACACTAGGGGCAATTTACAATGGTCAATTTACCTATCAACCTGCAAGTCTTTGGCTGTGGGAGGAAACCGGAGCACCCGGCGAAAACACACACGGTCACAGAGAGAACTTGCAAACTCCGCACAGGCAGTACCCAGAATCGAACCCGGGTCGCTGGAGCTGTGTGGCTGCTGTGCTAACCACTGCGCCACTGTGCCGCCCACACAGGCTTTCTTCCAAACATCCTGGACACTAATTAGCCATTTCAAAATATTATAGTTTAAAACTACATAAATTACATTATTGTGTATCTTAATTGAAAGGCTATATTTTCAGGGTTACTTAGTTGTAATAATAAAACAACAAAGCATCGCAGTAGTACACCAACTAGTCTCTCGGGAAAACAATTGGAGAGACCTGCTGCAAAATCTCTGATCCTTTACATTCTAGCTTCAAACAGTCATACAGGGTTTTTTCCAACAGTGGGAAGAAAGTGCCGTGTGACAACATAACAGGTAAGGAACAAAAGCAGCATTTCCAGCATTTTCTGCTTTTATTTCATATTTCCAGCATCCAGTGTTTTTGCTTTTGTAACGGTAATTGTACTGATATAGCTAACTATACTGGTGAGATACATATTTAATCATGAGTCAGGAATAAAGTTCACTAACTGAACTGTAGATAAGGTGTGTTTGTTCATTAGTTATTCCTTATATGGAATAATCTTTAAGTCTAAATGTGCCCGTGGTCAGATAGACCTGGCAACTTAGAGGTAAGGCTTTCTGCATCTCTGGTGAGTACAGCCCCAGAAATATGCAGGCAAGATAGAATTGGTCCTAGTTAGCAGACTGTTGGGGTCTCCCAGATCAGTGACGTATGATTTGTTCTTTTTGGTCAATTGAAGATTAGCTTGTATAGAAAATGCTTACCCTGTTTCACTGTTCGATCTGTGACTTATCACCAATGCTTATTAGAAAGGATTATGTTGTGGTCTCTCTTCATTGAGAGTGCAGTACCAAAATATAAGCATATATTATAAAGACCAGTTGACTGACACCTGCACGAGAAATCTCACTATGCCTTTCTCCAGAGTAAGTCAGGCCATAACTGCATTCACAATAATCAGGTTTAATGTCAGTGAAAGTCCTTTTATAGCAGGGAATGGATTAGAGTCTTGATTTTAACACGGGAGGAGGAGGCATGAATGTATTTAGAGTTTGGGGTGAACAGGAAAGGAACATTGAGAGGACTAATCATTATGCTGCCTTTTCAATCTTGGGGTTTTCCTGCACTTTGTTGTTATTTGGAGACATCTATAAATATTGGAGCAGTAACCAATGACAAGAGGATGGAAAATATAGTTCCAATATTCAAAAAAGGCACAAAGGCCAAATCTGGTAATTATAGACCGCTCCACCTCACATATATAGTGGGAAACGTGTTTACGGGCGTTCTACAGGGTGTTATTAATGAAATCTACAGAGCACATCTACCGAAAACTACAGGTACTATGGGGAGCAGCCTGCATGGTTTTACAAGTAATGTGTCATCCCTTGCAATTTACTGGAATTCTTTCAGGATTAACTAAAATTGTGAGACAAGGGGAATCCAGAAGATGTTGTTTACTTAGATTTTCAAAAATTCAGCATGTTAAACTTGCAGAGAAGGTTAAGATTCACAGAGGAGGTGACTGATTGTCTAGATGGATTAACAATTAGCAACAGAAGACAAAGGGTGCTGATGAATTGAAAATGTCCTATCTGGGCAAATATAACTAGTGATGCTTCACAGGGATCTGTTCTTGAAACCCTGTTCTTCCCAAATATCTGTGACTGATGTAGAAAAAGGTGATAAGTTTTTCCTTTAACTGATCGCATGAAGCTATGTGGGTCGATGACAAGTAGAAAGGAGACTGATTGTGTTCGGAGATACTTTGGACTGAATATATAGAAGAGAAGATGGTAAGTGTGGCAACATAAAAGTAAACTTCTGCTGAAAAGGCTGAAATGGAAAATGATTTAGGAGTGATCATTGATCCTTCTATGAGTGTATCTGGTCAGTGTGCACAAGTCCAACAATAAGGCAAATGAGTACTGATGAACATCTGGAGGGCATTGGATTACATGTTCGAATAAATTATTCTGAGACTGCACTGATCAGTGGGTGAGGCCTGCTCTGGAGTATAGAGTTTTTGTCACCTTACCTCAAAAAGGATGTAGATGTAATAGAAAAGGTTCAGGGGTGGGTGGCCAGGGTGATTCCAAGTTTTTGTTGCCCAAGCTTGTACCTGTTGGAGGAAAGAATCTGAAGGGAGATACGTCTTTAAAATGATTGAAATATGTAAATGAAGTTGAAGTAAACAAGATATTGAGGTCAGATATTAAGCATAGGACACAAGTAAAAAATTCAGAAATCTAATTTGGGGTGAATTGCTGCCTTTAAAGGGAGCTTGGTTGATATCTGTTGAAAACAGGTGACGGAGTGCTAAACAAATATTAAAACACTATTTAATTTTCACCACAAGTAGGCAATGTATGGAACTTAATGCCTCTGAAGATAGGGAATTAACAGGTGGTACAGTGGGGAAGAAAGCCCCTGGCACAATAGCATATGGACCGGAAAGAATAGGCTTCATGGACCAAAGGGCCTTTGAGTAGTCGAGAGATTCTTACTGTGAGTTTAATCCAATTAAGTTAAAAAAAATTCTTAGTCAATCAGATCTTTGTCTTTTTGTTTCACAGCAGTCACTGAGGAAGCATCCGAAAACATAAAAAACCAGAAGAGACTATACCTGGTCACCCTGTTTCTATTTGCTTGTGTTATCCTCTGCAGACAACTAAAGTTCATCATCCACTTTCAACAAATCATGAGTAAATCTGATGCTGATTACCCCAGCCCAGACATAACACCCGGGCTCATGTTTATAGATTCCACCAATGAGGTGGCACCCTCGCCGTTGGCCGTTTGCTCTGTGGAGTCAGCAGCTCGTGCAAATCCTGAGAAACCCATTTATTATTTCATGATAGGTTTCAATGGGAATTTATCAGACTATCCAGATCAATACATGACCTTACAACCTCTTCTTTAAATGAAAAACATCATCCTATTACCCTTGAACCTCAAGACACTCTTCGAAAACACCCTTTTGAATGATTGGTATCATCAGGTAAGGAATTACTCAGCTGTTTTCAGCTCAGAGATCAAACTATTGGCTCTGTACACAGCTGTAATTTCCCTTGAATTGAGCAAATAGATTTTTATTGGTTATAAATTTGAAGGAAATCTAAGATGAAGAACGACCATGTGCTCCATTGAAGGTCCTGGTGTTGACTTTCCACCCTCATCCCACAGGTTTGAAATGTGCCCCGCTGCACCCCACCTTTCAGCACCACTATGACCTGGAGTTAAATTACCCACTTTGTATTCACTACCCTTCCGAGTATGATATTACAAATATTTCACACACTTTTAAGTTCTTCCTAATATTTATCTCAAATTTACTTTTCACTAGAAAGAATTTGCTCTTATTTATAACATCTCTTCATATCCTTCAATGAATGATTATTCTGGTATAGTCCTTGCTATTTTGACAAATATAAAAAACTGACACTTGTCCACATAGGAACATAGGAGATAGGAGCAGGAGTAGGCCATTCGGCCACTTGAACCTGCTCTTCCATTCAACTAGATAATGGTTGATCTTCCAGAAAGGATGTTTCCCCTAGCTGATGAGTCTAGAACCAGGGGACACAGTCTCAGAATAAGGGACAGGCCATTTAAGACTGAGGTGAGGAGGAATTTCTTCACTCAGAGGGTGATGAATCTTTAGAACTCTCGGTCCCAGAGGGCTGTGGAGACTCAATCAATGAGTATGTTCAAGGCAGAGATGGATAGATTTCTAGATATTAAAGGCATCAGAAGATATGGCGACAGTGTGGGAAAATGGTGTTGAGGTGGAAGATCATGACCAAAGACACCCAGGTCCCTTTAGATATCTACACTTCCTAATGTCTCACCATTTAAGAAATACTCTGCATTTTTATTTTTCCTACCAAAGTGAATGACTGTACAGTTGTAGCAAGACTTCCCTACTTTTACACTCCTGCCCCTTGGCAATAAAGGCCAACATTCCATTTGCCATTCTAATTACTTGCTGTACCTGCATGCTAACTTTTTGTGATTCATGTACAAGGACTCCCAAATCCCTCTGTCCTGCAGCATTCTGTAGTCTCTCTTCATTTAAATAATCTGCTTTTCTATTCTTCCCATCAAAGTGGCCAACCTCACATTTTTCCACATTATATTCGATCTGCCATGTTCTTGCCCACTCATTTAGCCTGTCCAAATCCCCTTGAAACCTCTCTGCATCCCCCTCACAACTCACATTACCACCTCATTTTGTATCATCAGCAAACTTGGAAATATTACATTCGGTTCCCACATCTAGATCATTGATATAGATGTGAATAGCTGTGGCCCAAGCACTGATCCTTGTGGTACCCCACGAGTCACAGTCTGCCAACCTGGGAATGACCTGTTTATTCCTACTCTCTGTTTTCCGTCCGTTAACCAATTCTCAATCCATGCCAGTATATTACCCCAAATCCCATGTGCTCTGATTTTGCTTACTAACCTCCTGTGTGGGACCTTATTGAAAGCTTTCTGAAAAACCCAATACACCACATCCACTGATTTCCCTCTTATCTATTCTGCTGGTTAGATCCTCAAAAAACTCCAACAGATTTCTCAAACATGATTTCCCTTTCATAAATCCATATTGGAAGGACATTTCAAAGAATCATAGAAAGTTTAGGGCACAAAGAGGCCACTTGGCCCATCATGTCTGTGCCAGCCGTAAAACAATCCACCCATTCTAATTCCACCTTCCAGCATTTGGTCTGTAGCCCTATAGATTACGGCACTTGAGGTGCACATCCAGACTCCTTTTGAATGAGTTATGGGGTTCTGCCTCTACTACCTTTTCAGGCAGAGAGTTCCAAACCCCCACCACCCTCTGGGTGAAAATACTTTTCCTCATCTCCCCTCTAATCTTTCTACCAATCACTTTAAATTTATACACCCTAGTCACTGACCTCTCTGCTAAGGTAAATAGGCCTTTCACCTCCACTCTATCCAGGCCCTTCAAAATTTTGCACATTTCAATCAGATCACCCCTCAGCCTTCTCTGTTCCAAGGAGAACAACCCCAGCCTATCCAATCTTTTCTCATAGTTGCATTTTTCCAGTCCCGGCAACATCCTTGTAAAGGTTCCAGCATTTCTTGTTTTTATTCCTTGTAAATCTCCTCTGTACCCTCTCTAATTAAATTATATCCTTTCTGTAATGAGGTGACTAGAACTGCACACAGTACTCAAGTTGTGCAGTTCCAGCATAACCTCCCTGCTCTTACATTCTATAACTCGGCTAATAAAGGAAAGGATTCCATATGCCGCCTTAACCACCTTATCAACCTGTCCTGCTACCTTCAGGAATCTTTGGACATTCACTCCAAGGTCCCTCACTTCCTCTACACCTCTCAGTATTTTCCCATTAATCGTATATTTCTTTGCCTTGTTTGACCTCCCCAAATGCATCATCTCACACTTCTCTGGGTTGAATTCCATTTGCCACTTTTCTGCCCATCTGACCAGACCATCAATATCTTCCTGCAGCCTACAGCTATCCTCCTCGCTATCTACCACAAGGCCAATCTTTGTGTTGTCTGCAAACTTCTTGATCATGCCCTCTACATTTACATCCAAATCATTAATATACACCACAAACAGCAGGGGACCCAGTATTGAGCCCTGTGGAACGCCACTGGAAACAGCCCTCTAGTCGCGAAAACACCCATCAACAATTATCCTTTGTTTCCTGCCACTGAGCCAATTTTGTATCCACCTTGCTGCATTTCCCTGGATCCCATGGGATTTTATTTTTTTAACCAGTTCACCATGTGGGGGGGGGGGGGGCCTTGTCAAAAGCCTTGCTAAAATACATGTAGACCACATCAACTGCACTACCCTCATCTGTCTTCCTTGGTACTTCTTCAAAAGATTTGATCAAGTTGGTCAGCCAAGATCTTCCCTTAACAACTCAATGCTGACTATCCTTGATTAATCTGTGCCTTTCTAAGTGACAGTTTATCCTGTCTCAGAATTGATTCCAATAATTTGCCAATAATTTGACATTTGCCAATCATGGGCTCAGATCTAAACCTAGTGGTCATATTCTCAGGGTAAGGGGTCATCCCGTTAGAACTGAGACAGAGGAGAAACTTTGACACTTAGCAGGTTGTGAATCTTTGAAATTTTTTACCCCAGAGGGCTGTGGATGCTCAGTCATTGAGTATATTCAAGACCAAAGGCCTGCTCAGGCCTGCAAATGAG
Organism: Heterodontus francisci; assembly: GCF_036365525.1. Taxonomy (NCBI): domain Eukaryota; kingdom Metazoa; phylum Chordata; class Chondrichthyes; order Heterodontiformes; family Heterodontidae; genus Heterodontus; species Heterodontus francisci. Next base: position 24,168,638 of record NC_090381.1, read on the forward strand.
ACCCAACCCGAGCCCGACACAACCCCATCCGAGCCTGAGCCTGAGCCTGACCCGGCCCGAGTCCTACCATTTTTTCCCGCGCCCGACCCAACCCAACTATCAGTTAATTTACCTTCTGTTTTTCACTTTGTTCCTTACCTGCACAAGCTTAAAATAACTGTAACAAAACCACCTTTAAAGTCCAAAAAGTAAATTAACATTAGAGTCACTTACCTGAGGTGGTGATAGAGCGTGTCCGATCCGGCCCGACCTGACCCGAACCCGACACATGTCATCTGGTCCCGTCGGGTTCGGGTCGGGTAGCAGGCCTTTGTTCAAGACTGAGAGCGATAGATTTTTGGGCACTAAAGGAATCAAGTCTTATGGGGATAGGGCAGGAAAGTGGAAGCCTACTCCTGCTCCTATTTTTAATGTTCTGACATTCTTATTCAAGTACAGTTGTGATTTCCTCTGTCTTCTAGGTTACTAATTCTTCCACACAACTTAAACTTAAATTAAATTACCCTTTGTTTCATAAACTTAATTAGTTTGCTGTTTATTGTTTCCTCTAGAACATTAATGAATGTAATGAACCTTGGGGAACCTGACAAGTTATTGGACCCCATTGAGAGGCTACTTCCTCTAACACAGCCTGATTTGTTGCCCTCTTTAAATCTAGGTACTTTGTTTGTTCCCAGAACTATGAAACCTCAACAGTGCTCAATAATTTCTTCAGGAGAATATGTGGCACCCTGAAAATTTCTTCCATAATGGGTTGGCAATTGCTGGGAGGTGCCTCATTGTCAACATCGACACCATCAGTAATTTGTTAACAAATTCACAATTTGCAAAGCAAAAGAATAAAAGAGATATGCATGGGTTCTGATGCAACACTTTGCCTTTAGTCTTTGCAAAGCCAATAAAAGTTAGTCCTCTGCAATTCCTCTGTTCCTATGAAGGTAATGTAATAACATATTCACGGTGTGTTCCAGTGCTCCAGATCATGATGGACAGGGCCGCTAGTTCTATATTACAAGAGTCAAGAATGTTTGTACATATCTTGCACCTACACTGTCATGAATGAATTTGGCCTAACCATCAGCCTCAAGAAAACGAACATCATGGGGCAGGATGTCAGAAATGCTCCATCCATCAATATTGGCGACCACGCTCTGGAAGTGGTTCAAGAGTTCACCTACCTAGGCTCAACTATCACCAGTAACCTGTCTCTAGATGCAGAAATCAACAAGCGCATGGGTAAGGCTTCCACTGCTATGTTCAGACTGGCCAAGAGAGTGTGGGAAAATGGCGCACTGACACGGAACACAAAAGTCCGAGTGTATCAGGCCTGTGTCCTCAGTACCTTGCTCTACGGCAGCGAGGCCTGGACAACGTATGCCAGCCAAGAGCGACGTCTCAATTCATTCCATCTTCGCTGCCTTCGGAGAATACTTGGCATCAGGTGGCAGGACTATATCTCCAACACAGAAGTCCTTGAAGCGGCCAACATCCCCAGCTTATACACACTACTGAGTCAGCGGCGCTTGAGATGGCTTGGCCATGTGAGCCGCATGGAAGATGGCAGGATCCCCAAAGACACATTGTACAGCGAGCTCGCCACTGGTATCAGACCCACCGGCCGTCCATGTCTCCGTTATAAAGACGTCTGCAAACGCGACATGAAATCGTGTGACATTGATCACAAGTCGTGGGAGTCAGTTGCCAGCATTCGCCAGAGCTGGCGGGCAGCCATAAAGACAGGGCTAAATTGTGGCGAGTCGAAGAGACTTAGTAGTTGGCAGGAAAAAAGACAGAGGCGCAAGGGGAGAGCCAACTGTGCAACAGCCCCAACAAACAAATTTCTCTGCAGCACCTGTGGAAGAGCCTGTCACTCCAGAATTGGTCTTTATAGCCACTCCAGGCGCTGCTTCACAAACCACTGACCACCTCCAGGCGCGTATCCATTGTCTCTCGAGATAAGGAGGCCCAAAAGAAGAAGAAGAAACTGTCATTCACTCATTTACTTCTCAAGGATCAATAGATGATTTACAAACACAACTGGGTGTTCTTCTGTTCTGTCTTTTCATTTTATTCTTAATTTTCCTTTCTGTATCTTTTTTCTCTGCTTCTTAATCTACTCTCCTTCTTTGCCTCTCTTTATTCCTTGTTGTCTATATTTCCTTTGACTCTACTTCACCCTATTCCCTTCTCTGTCTTTCAATGTTTTTCTTCCTGTTTCATTGGTCAGGCAGATAAGCCATTGGACACTGCATTCATGAGGTCCTATATGTGTCATTGTGCAGATGTGACATTTGCAGCATAAATATAGTGCAAACATCAATGCTGGGCATTAAAGTTCAATTAATGTTGTTTGCTGACTGAGTTTAATGTACTGTAAAATTGGTGACGTGTGTTTCAGGTGTCCAACTCCAACACGTCCTGTTCCTACTTCATATCTTGGTATGCCCATCATGCAATTTTTAACTTTTTCCTAAATCACTCTGCCCCTATCTCTCTGAAAGCCTTTGCCCTAGAAATTTGAACATAGCAGAAATGGGCACACAGCACTTATTTTCCCAGGCAACAATGAATATTCATGCAAGCAATAATATTCATGACTGAGGCATGCAGCCAGTCTTACCCTGCACTATTCATTGGCTGAAAGCAAAATCCAGGCAACACCTCTGTCGCATATGGGAAGACATAACAGAGGAGGTCAATGCCTGGAGCTTAGCTCCCAGGACATGGCTCCAACAATGAAAGAAGTTCGATAATCTCACCAGAGTTGCCAAGGTAAGAATATTGCTGTGTTACTCCCTGCTCGCACTTCTACCACCACTACTTACAATACTGTCTTCCCCCAGGTCACTATCCTAGAAATACAGCATCACACATTACAACACATCCTTCTCTTCAGACTCACCATTATTACATTCCTTACTTCTCCACACCTGGCCTGCTACATGCCTCCTATTCTACCATGACAGGTATATTCTCTAAACCTCTCATAAGGCACAAAAATGCTCACATCTTTCTTGCTAGTGAAGGTCAACCACAACTCCAGACAGCAGGCTGGCAATGGAGGAAGCCAGACCCAACAGCACCACCTCCTTCCACTCAGGGGCAGGGGCAGAGTCATGATTGTGGTGATTGGCAATGCTGCAGGAGACATTGCATAGGGTCTCCTCACACTATATCCTCGTTTTCTTCTATTACTATCTCATCCTAAAGAAAAGAAAGAGCTGCTTATAGATAGTGACTTTCACAACCTTTGGATGTTCCAAAGGGCTTTACTTTTGACATGTAATCACTTTTGTGATGAAGGAAACATGTCAGCCACTTGTGGACAGTGATATCCACAAACAGTACTGCACTGGAGTGTCACCTGAGACCTTTTACTGAGGTTTCTGGAGTGGGACATGAACACACAACTTCCTGACTCAGAGGCAAGAGTGCTACCACTGAACAATGACTGGCACCAGGAGGAAAGTTACATCTCATTTCCAATGCGCAAGAAAAGAGAAAACGCCTTACTCAAACTGAGCAAGTGGTGCACTGTCTGAGGTGCCATCCATTAAAAAAAGACAGGAAATCAAGGAATCAATTGCATCTTAACGGGGCGCCAAAGATTCTGTGGCACAATTTCAACGATGATCATCGGAAAGCTTCCCAGTTTCCTGGCCAATATTTATCCCTGAGCGAACGTCACTAAAAGCATGTTATCTGGTCATTATCACATTGCTCTTTGTGGGACCTTGTTGTGTCCAAATTGTTTGCCACATTTCCTACATTACAATGGTGACTACATGTCAAACGAAAGAAATTGATTGGCTACAAAGCACTTTGGAATGCCCTGAGGTCGTGAAAGTCGCAATATAAATGCAAATTCCTTCTTTTGTTTTGGCGTGCAGAGCCTCGGTGACTTCCCTGATACACTGGTAGACTGCAAACTGTAAGATGCTGCTAGTGTCCTTTTTCAGCCTGAAAGGAGCCTGTGGCAGAAAGGTTAAGGGCAGTACACTTTTCAACCTAAGCAGCTGTTGTCCTGTAATTAATGCAATGCTAAAATTCGAAAAACAATCCTTACAAATAAAGTGAGATTAAATTAAACTAACATTAATAAAGCAAAGAGAGTAACTTGGCCTTAAAACTGAACTGTTAAACTTTGCAAGTATGAATCGCTACATCAGCATTCACTCTTGGGAACAGTGATCATAGTATGATAGAATTTCACGTTGAGTTTGAGAGTGACGTACATAAGTCCAAAACTAAACTTAAATAAAGCCAATTACATAGGTAGAGGGGTGAGTTCGCTGAGGTTGGTAATTAGATTAAAAGGTATCATGGTTGATAAGCAATGGTGAACATTTAAAGAAATATTTCATAATTCATGATGAATTTGCATTCCATTGATAAATAAAACCTCTGTGGCAAAAGTGGGTCAACTGTGGCTAACAAGAGAAGTTAAAAATAGTATTAGATTAATGAAAGTGTCTTATAATGTTGTCAAAAAGAGTGGTAAGAGTGGTAAGCCTGAAGATTGAGAGGATTTAAAAATTCAGCAAAGGATAACAAAGAAATTGATAAAGAGGTAGAAAATAGAGTGAGAGTAAATTGGCAAGAAATATTAAATAGATTGTAGGAGCTTCTACACGTATGTAAAAATGAAGAGAGTAGTAAAAGTAAATGCAGGTCCCTTAGAAGCTGAGACAGGAGAAATTATAATGGGGAATAAGGAAATGGCAAAGATATTAAACAAACATTTGCAGTAGAAAACCAAAAATATACTGAAATTGAGGGAACCAATTAATGAGAGTGAGTAACTTGAAGAAATTAACATTAATAAAGAAAAAGTTCTGGAGAGATTAATGGGACTTAAAGCCAACAAATCTCCTGAGCTTGATGGCCTACATCCTAGGGTTGTAAAAGAGGTAGCTGCAGAGAAAAGAGCAAAGAAGTCTTTCTACAATTGTACAGGGCTTTGGTAAGACCACATCTGAAGTATTGTGTATAATTTTGGTTTCCTTACCGAAAGAAGGATATACTTCCCGTGGAAATGGTATGATGAAGGTTGACTAGATTGATTTCTTGGATGGGAGAATTGTCCTATGGGGGGGAGATTGAGTAGAATGGGAGGTGATCACATTGACACATAAGATTCTGTGAGGGCTTGATCGGGTAGATGCTGAGAGGCTGCTTCCCCTGGATGAAGAGCGTGGAACTAAGGGCCACAATATAATAAAAGAAAAATACTGCAGATGCTGGAAATCTGAAATAAAAAGAAGAAATGCTGGAAATGCTCAGCAGGTCTGGCAGCATTTGTGGAGAGAGAGGCAGAGTTAACATTTCAGGTCAGTGAGCCTTCATTAGGGCTGTAGTCTCAGGTTAAGGGGTCAGCTATTCAGGACTGAGATGAGGAAAAATTTCTTCACTCAGAAAGTTGTAAATCTTTGGACTTCTCTACCCCAGTGGGCTGTGAATCTTCAGTTCTGAGTATATTCAAGGCTGAAATTGATAGATGTTTGGGCACTGAGCGAATCTAGGGATGTATGAAATGGACTGGAATGTAGTTGAGATCGAAGATCAGTCATGATCTTATTGAATGGTGGAGCAAGCTCGAGGGGTCTTACAGCCGACTCCTGGTCCTGTTTCTTATGTTCTTAACAATATACACCAGAAGCAGTAGGATATGGACTAACGTGATTCTCAGCATTGAAATCTCATCACTTCAGCTGGGCTAGTAACAGAGCTATTATCATTGGATAATAATAATATCCCCTTTACACTAGCATGATGGATGGCGGGATAGCCTCGTACCATAACTGTCCATAAAGAAGAGAAAATACTTGAGATCATAATCCTGAGGCAAGAGTGCAGGATCTCAAATGGGAAACTCCTCACTGAATATGGGTGACCTTGAAGGAGGAATTCAGCAGAGACTGAGGCCTTATCCTTAGAGTGAGAGGGAAAACTGCAGAATCAGGTCATCCAGACTGCCTTCACAAATCTTGTACTGACTGGTGAGAGAGTGAGATTGGTAGAAAGCTTCAGGCAGACCATTTCCCCGTCCTCCTTATCATGTCATCTTGCAAGTAAAAGGTGACCTAAACAAGCTTACACTTTGATTCCCAATTTTATTTAGAGATACAGCACTGAAACAGGCCCTTTGGCCCACCGAGTCTGTACTGACCAACAACCACCCATTTATACTAATCCTACATCAATCCCATATTCCCTACCACAATCCCACCATTCTCCTACCACCTACCTACACTAGGGGCAATTTACAATGGCCAATTTACCTACAACCTTCAAGTCTTTGGCTGTGGGAGGGAACCGGAGCACCCGGCGGAAACCCACACAGTCATAGGGAGAACTTGCAAACTCCACACAGGCAGTAACCAGAACTGAACCCGGGTCGCAGGAGCTGTGAGGCTGCAGTGCTAATCACTGCACCACTGTGCCACCCCATGCAGAACCACATAGAGAACAGGTGAGCAATTTTACTTCAATATTAATTTAGAAACAATGGGAGTTGGGGAGCAGCGAGTGATTCAGCAGTGTTCTTATGTTGCAAATAACTTGTTCACTAGGGGATGAAGATTCAGACTCAGACTTTTATTTAAAGAATGAGAGGTTAAAGGGAAAAATGTTGGGTAGCTATGGGCAATGGAGGAGGGAACACTAAAAATGATCACCTTTAACTCTGTGTCATGCAGGCAAACCCAGATTGGGAGAACTACTGGATTCACGTACTCTCAGATGCCTGCAGGCTAGCTCTCCTGTGGAAATACGGTGGTATCTACCTGGACACGGACATCATATCCTTGAAGCCATTGACTTTCACTAATTTTATCTGTGCCCAAGAGGAAAATCTAGCCAATGGTGCAGCTCTGGGATTTAGCCAACACCACAACTTCCTACAGGACTGCATGATAGATTTTGTCAGGGATTATCAGGGTGAAATTTGGGGTCACCAAGGCCCTTTGCTAATGAGCCGTGTATTGAGACGCTGGTGTAAAACAGATGACCTCGATGAATTTGTTGATGCAAAGTGCAATAACATTTCCTACCTGCCTTCAAAGTTTTTCTATCCAATTCCATACAATGAGTGGGAAAAATACTTTGAACATTGGACACTGGAGAATATCAGAGCCATTTTCTCAGAAACGTACGGAGCACATATCTGGAATTTTCTAAGCTCTGGGAACCAGGATAATATGACTGGTGGGAGTGGAGTACTATTGGAATACCTTTTCCATAAATACTGTCCAAGAACATACAAGACTTTTTACATGAAGCAATGATTAAATTCAGCTTTCTGTTTATGTATACTGCACAAGTTATTTCACAGTAGTCTGCTGTTTGAAAAAAAAATCTATCGCTCTCCCAATAGTCCAGTAATTGCATTGTGTGGCTTGGTAGTGAGTCACACAGATCTGAAAGGTCCTAAGTTTGTTACACATGCTGCACTCAGTGAAGTAGACTTTGGATAGTATCGAAGTCTGAACGCTGTAATTGGCCAAAGATCTCCTGAGCTAAGTGGGGAGCAGAACTAGTCAAGTTTCATATTGTTGCCCCTGTCCAAGCCTTTACTGGAAGCAGTTTCGTATAGATGGATCTAAATGATTGCACAACCAAGGGATCAGATCAAAGCATTGCAGCCCTGCCACATCCCATCAAGAATGGTAGTGGACAATTAATCAACTAACAGGAGGAGGAGGGTCCAAAAACATCCTCATCCTCAATGATGGCTGGATCCAGAACGTCAGTGCAAAAGACAAGGCAGAAGTATTTGCAACTATCTTCAGCCCAAAGTACTGAGTAGATTTTCCAGCTTGACCTCCTCCTGAGATTCCCACCATCACAGCTTCCAGTCTCCAGCTAATTTGATTCATTCCACATGATATCAAGAATTGGCTAAGTGCACTGGATAAAGTAAAGGCTATGGGCCCCAAAATCATCCTCGCTATCAGGCTGAAGATTTATGCTCCAGAATTAGCCATGCCCCTAGCCAGCACAGCTACAACACTGGCATTTACCCGATAATGTGAAACATTGCCCGGGTAACTCCTGCCCACAAAATGCAGGCCAAATCCAATCCAATCAGTTATTGCCCAATCAGTCTACTCTCAATTATCAGCAAAGTGATGAAGGTGTCATCAACAGTGCTATCAAGCTGCATTTACTTGGCAACACCCTGCTCACAGATGCCCAGCTTGGGTTCCGCCAGGGCCATTTGGCTGCAAACCTCATTACAGCCTTGGTCTAAACGTGGAGAAAAGAGCTGAATTCCAGAGGTGAGGTGAGAGTGACTGCCCTTGACATCAAGGCAGTATTTGACCGGGTGTGGCATCAAGGGGCCTGATTAAAATTGAAGTCAATGGGAATAAGGGGTAAAATTCTCCACTGGCTGGAATCATACCAAGCCCAAAGGAAGATGGTTGTGGTTGTTGGAGGCCAATCATCTCAGGCCAGGACAGTGCTGCAGGAGTTCCACAGTGAAGTATTCTAGGCCCAACCATCTTCAGCTGTTTCATCAATGCCCTTCCCTCCAACATATGGCCAGAAGTGGGGATGTTCACTGATGATTGCAGTGTCTTCAGTTCTATTCGCAATTCCTCTGATAATGAAACAAAACAAAAAGTGCTGGAAATACTCAGTACGTCTGGCAGCATCTGTGGAGAGAAAAGCAGATTTGCCACATGTGCTGCCAGGCCTGCTGAGTATTTCCAGCACTTTTTGTTTTGTTTCAGACTTCCAGCATCTGCAGTATTTTGCTTTAATCTTCTGATAATGAAGCAGTCTGTGCCTGCATGTAGCAAGACCTGAACAACATTCGGGCTTGGCTGATAAGTGCCAAGCAATAGTGATGCCACATAAGTGCTAGGCAATGACCATCTCCAAGACAGAGTCTAACCACATCCCCCGCACATTCAATGGTATTACCATCAGCATCCTGGGGGTCATCATTGACTTAACTGGACTAACCACATAAATACTGTAGCTATGAGAGCAGATCAGTAGGCTGGGTAGTCTGCATCAAGTAACTCACTACTGACTCCTTAAAGCCATCTAAAAGGCACAAGTCAGGAGTGCACTGGAATACTCTCCACTTGCTTGGATGAGTGCAGCTCCAAGAAACACAAGAAGCTCAACACCAGAACAAAGCAGTCTGCTTGACTGGCACCCCGTCCACAACTGCTCACCAATATGAACCAGCACTGTTCGGAGAGGAGATGAGAAAATTGAACGGAGAGAAATACACAATTTAATCTGTAATATACTAACCTCAATGATACAAAAAGGACATAAGTAAGTGTGGAAGGGGAAAAGCCAAGTGAGTACATGGCTGAATGAACTCTCTTCTAAAACTTAAAGAACTGATAATGACGTAAATGATTAGTGGATAGGTGGAAAAGACCACCAATGAATGAAGTTTGTCGACCGTCCACTTCTTCTCCCAGGTGTTCACTTGGTGACATGGAGTTCAAATTCTCTGGTGCATTAACTCATGTTTTTTGACTGCCTTCCCAGATTGAAAAGGTAATTATACTTCTCCATATCATTTTCAGGCTCTCACGGGGAAGCCCTGACGAGAGAATCCCCTTCCATGGCCACACTTCCTCTGATGCAGGGAACCTTATTTTGGATCAGTAAACATTCCACCCCAAACAAGTCCTATGTGAACTGGAATTGTATGTATTTAGGTCCCAGCCTATTTCCAAGGTGTCTCGACACACACACCCCTGAACTACAGCAGGATTGCATCAGAAGGGCTATGGAAATTTGGGACTAATATTTTTAATTTGTTAAGAATTGAGTCAAATCTTTATTGTGATCATTATTAGCGCTGCTAGTTTTGTTACTGTTTTCTTTTAATTCTGTGTAATCCAAATTCTCACATTAAATTTTACTTTAGATATGGTTTGACAGCATGAGTTTTTTCTGCCAATTAAAAGAAAAGGAATATATGTGGAGGGTGTGGGGAGGAAGTCATGCAAATGCTGGGGCAGGTTATGCCAGTAAGAGGGTTATTGCTAATCCTCTGGAACACTGGTCCCATTCACAACTTACCTAAGGGTGTAGGTAGTCTTATCAGGGCTACAATTCAATCTAGATGTGAAAAAAAACAGTTGAGGAAAGGCTAAACTGTAACATATGTACCCCTACACCGGAGCTCAAATTATTGCCATATTGCAGTATTGTAGCTATATTATGACTCGGTCCCTGTATTGGAGGAGGTGGTGGAGGAACCTCAAATAGAATTCATCGTTCTTGCTGCCTCATTTCTTCTTGAGGTGATCAGGTCCTCAATCCATTCTCCCTCTCCCTGCATCTCCCCTTCTTCCCTCTATTTCTATCCCCACCCAAATCACCCTCGCATATCTCCATCTCCCTCTCTCTATCCCCTTCCTCTCTCCGTTCATCCCACTTCTTCACAATCCCCTTCAGGATATATCTATTCCCTCTATCTTCCTTCTATACCAAACGTCCTGACCTCTAATACTCTCCTACTGTCGCTCAATCCTACTCACGCTCTATCTCCCTCTCTCATTCCATCTATCTCCAGATCCACCCTCTCCTCCATCCCTCTTCAATTCCCCCTATCCACCCTCCCTTTATCCCAGTCCCTCAAATCCTTATCCCTCTAATGCTGTCACTCAATCCCCCTGCCTCGACCCTTTCCTCTCTCCCTCTACCACCTCTCCGTCTATCTTCCACTCCCTCTATCTCCCATTCCCTCTACCCACCTCCCTCTACCCCTTGCTCCCTTTCTCTATTCCTCTCCCCCTCTATATCCCCTGACCCTCTTTCCCCCTCTCCATATCCCTCTTCTTTCCCACTCCATCTATTTGCCTCTTCTTGTTTCCCCATCTCCCTACCTCCCTTTCCCACTCTTCTGTTATCCTCTCTCACATCATCTATACCTTCTTTTCCCTTAATCAAGCTCCCTATTTCAAATTCCATCCCTCTTTAACTTCTCTGTCTCTACCACTTTCTTCTCTATGCTTCTCCCTTTATCCCACTCCCTCTATCTCTTCCCCTCCATCTCCCCTCTCCCTCTAACCCCCTCCCATCTATCCCACGCTCTCCATCTCCTCTCCCTCTATTCCCCGATCTCTTTATCCCATCCCCTCCCACTTTCACCACCTCTCCCTCCATCTACTCGCTTCCTGTCCCTCACTCTCTCAATCCCTCTTCTCCCCCTCTCTCGAACCTGCTATTTCTCCTCTCCTCTTACTCTCCTCTCGATCGCTCTCTCCCCTCGATCGCTCTCTCCCTTTATTTCTTCTCTCCCTCTGCTCTCGATCTTTCTCCCCCTCGCACACCTCTCCATCGCTCTTTCCATCTCCTTCTCTCTCCCAGACACTGGAAGTCTCAGCTCTCTTTGCTGTGCCTGAGCTCATTTCCTGTCGGTGCTGCTGGCCTGAGCAGAGTGAAGACGGACTGACTCAGTCATTGAGTGAGTGAGTGGGGCGGCAGGGAGGGAAGTGGTTGCTGCGGGAGGCAGTGGCCGGACGCATCGGCTGCCACCGCCCGGGGTAGAGACACCGGTGCCACCCACGGTCACTGTGTCCCAGTCCCGGTGGAGCCGGCGCGTTGCCGATACCCGAGAGCGGCATCGACAGTCCCGGTCCGCCTTCACTGCGGATCCCAATGCAGTTTGTGCAACTTCGCTAGAGGTTTCCTCACCTCCACCCCCTCCCTCACTCCCCTAACCTCCCTCAATCCCCTCACCACCCCCTCCCTCACTCCCTCACTCCCCTCACCACCACCCCCTCCCTCGCTCCCCTAACCTCCCTCACTCCCCTCACCACCCCCTCCCTCACTCCCTCACTCCCTTAACCTCCACCCCCTCCCTCACTCCCCTCAGCACCACCCCTCCCTCACTCCCCTCACCTCCCTCACTCCCCTCACCTCCACCCCCTCCCTCACTCCCCTCACCTCCACCCCCTCCCTCACTCCCCTCACCTCCACCCCCTCCCTCACTCCCCTCACCTCCACCCCCTCCCTCTCCCTCCACCTCCCACTCCCCCTCGCTCCCCAATCTCCCCCCCTCCCCCTCCCCCTCCCCGTCTCTGCGTCCACTCCCCGTCTCCCCCTCCCCCCTCCCCTGTCTCCCCCTCCCCACCCTGTCTCCCCTCCCCACCCTGTCTCCCCCTCCCCTACCCCGCCTCCCCCTACCACGCGTCTCCCCCTACCACGCGTCTCCCCCTCCCCCCGCGTCTCCCCCTCCCCCCGCGTCTCCCCCTCCCCCCGGTCTCCCCCTCCCCCACCCGTCTCCCCCTCCCCCACCCGTCTTCCCCGTCTACCCCTCCCGTCTCCCCCGTCTACCCCTCCCCCGTCGACCCCTCCCCCGTCGACCCCTCCCCTGTCTTCGCCCCCTCCCGTCTCCCCCTCCCCCCGTCTCCCCCTCCCCCGTCTCCCCCTCCCCCCGTCTCCCCCTCCCCCCGTCTCCCCCTCCCCCTCCCCGTCTCCACCCTCCCCCTCCCCCGTCTCCACCCTCCCCCTCCCCCCGTCTCCACCCTCCCCCTCCCCCCGTCTCCACCCTCCCCCTCCCCCCGTCTCCACCCTCCCCTCCCCCCGTCTCCACCCTCCCCTCCCCCGTCTCCACCCTCCCCTCCCCCCGTCTCCACCCACCCCTCCCCCCGTCTCCACCCTCCCCCTCCCCCGTCTCCCCCCTCCCCCTCCCCCCGTCTCCCCCCTCCCCCCTCCCCCTCCCCCCGTCTCCCCCCTCCCCCTCCCCCTGTCTCCCCCCTCCCCCTCCCCCTGTCTCCCCCCTCCCCCTCCCCCTATCTCCCCCCTCCCCCTCCCCCTCCCCCTGTCTCCCCCTCCCCCTCCCCCTGTCTCCCCCCTCCCCCTCCCCCTGTCTCCCCCCTCCCCCTCCCCCTGTCTCCCCCCTCCCCCTCCCCCTGTCTCCCCCTCCCCCCGTCTCCACCCTCCCCCTCCCCCCGTCTCCACCCTCCCCCTCCCCCCGTCTCCACCCTCCCCCTCCCCCCGTCTCCACCCTCCCCCTTCCCCCGTCTCCACCCTCCCCCTTCCCCCGTCTCCACCCTCCCCCTTCCCCCTTCCCCCGTCTCCCGTCTCCCGTCTCCCCCTTCCCCCGTCTCCCGTCTCCCCCTTCCCCCGTCTCCCGTCTCCCCCTTCCCCCGTCTCCCGTCTCCCCCTTCCCCCGTCTCCCGTCTCCCCCTTCCCCCGTCTCCCGTCTCCCCCTTCCCCCTTCCCCCGTCTCCCCCCTTCCCCCGTCTCCCCCCTCCCCCTCCCCCGTCTCCCCCTCCCCCTCCCCCGTCTCGCCCCTCCGTCTACCCGTCTCGCCCCTCCGTCTCCCCGTCTCGCCCCCCTGTTTCCCCGTCTCCCCCCCGTCTCCCCGTCTCCCCCCCGTCTCCCCGTCTCCCCCCCGTCTCCCCGTCTCCCCCCCGTCTCCCCGTCTCCCCCCCGTCTCCCCGTCTCCCCCCCGTCTCCCCTCCCCCCGTCTCCCCCTCCCCCCGTCTCCCCCTCCCCTCCTCTTCTCCTCCCCCGTCTCCCCCTCCCCCCCTCTCCTCCCCTCTCCCCCCCTCACTCCTCCCCTCTCCCCCCCTCCCTCCCTCTCCCCCGCCCCATCCACCACCCCCTCCCTCCCCCTCTCCCCCCCTCCCTCCCCATCTCCCTCCTCCCTCCCCATCTCTCTCCTCCCTCTCCCCCCCTCGCCCCCTCCCCCTTCTTCCTCCTCTCTCCACCCTCCACCCTCCCCCTCTCCCCCCCCACATCCCCCCATCCCCCCATCCCCCCTCTCCCCCCCACATCCCCCTATCCTCCCTCTCCCGCCCCCCCATCCCCCCCTATCCTCCCTCTCCCGCCCCCCCATCCCCCCCCATCCCCCTCTCCCCATCCCCCCCCATCCCCCTCTCCCCATCCCCCTCCCCCATCCCCCGACCGTCCCTCCCCCGCCTCCCCCTCCCGTCCTCATCCTGTCCCTCCCCCGCCTCCCCCTCCCACGCCTCCCCCGCCTCCCCCGCCTCCCCCTCCCGTCCCTCCCCGCCTCCCCCTCCCGTCCCTCCCCTCCCTCCCCCTCCTCTCCCTCTCCCCCCTCCCTCCCCATCTCCTCCCTCCCTCCCCATCTCCCTCCCTCCCTCCCCATCTCCCTCCTCCCTCCCTCCCCATCTCCCTCCTCCCTCCCTCCCCATCTCCCTCCTCCCTCCCTCCCCATCTCCCTCCTCCCTCCCTCCCCATCTCTCTTCCCCCCTCTCTCACCCTCGCCCCCTCCCCCTTCTTCCTCCTCTCTCCACCCTCCACCCTCTCCCCCCCACATCCCTCCATCCCCCCTCTCCCCCCCACATCCCTCCATCCCCCCTCTCCCCCCCACATCCCCCCATCCCCCCTCTCCCCCCCATCCCCCCTCTCCCCCCCCATCCCCCCTCTCCCCCCCATCCCCCCCCACATCCCCCTCTCCCCATCCCCCACATCCCCCTCTCCCCATCCCCCACATCCCCCTCTCCCCATCCCCCACATCCCCCTCTCCCCATCCCCCACATCCCCCTCTCCCCATCCCCCACATCCCCCTCTCCCCATCCCCCACATCCCCCTCTCCCCATCCCCACATCCCCCTCTCCCCATCCCCCACATCCCCCTCTCCCCATCCCCCACATCCCCCTCTCCCCATCCCCCACATCCCCCTCTCCCCATCCCCCACATCCCCCTCTCCCCATCCCCCACATCCCCCTCTCCCCATCCCCCACATCCCCCTCTCCCATCCCCCACATCCCCCTCTCCCCATCCCCCTCTCCCCATCCCCCACATCCCCCTCTCCCCATCCCCCACATCCCCTCTCCCCATCCCCCTCTCCCCATCCCCCTCTCCCCATCCCCCTCTCCCCTATCCCCCTCTCCCCTATCCCCCTCTCCCCTCCCTCCCCCCCTCCCCCCCTCCCTCCCCCCTCCCTCCCCCCCTCCCCCCCTCCCCCCCTCCCTCCCCCTCCCTCCCCCCCTCCCCCCTCCCTCCCCCCCTCCCCCCTCCCTCCCCCCCTCCCCCCTCCCTCCCCCCTCCCTCCCCCCTCCCTCCTCCCTCCCCCCTCCCTCCCCCCTCCCCCCTCCCTCCCCCCTCCCCCCTCCCTCCCCCCTCCCCCCTCCTCCCCCCTCCCTCCCCCCTCCCTCCCCCCTCCCTCCCCCCTCCCTCCCCCCTCCCTCCCCCGTCTCCCCCTCCCTCCCCCGTCTCCCCCTCCCTCCCCCGTCTCCCCCTCCCTTCCCCCGTCTCCCCCTCCCCTCCCCCGTCTCCCCCTCCCCTCCCCCGTCTCCCCCTCCCCTCCCCCCGTCTCCCCCTCCCCTCCCCCCGTCTCATCCCCTCCCCCCGTCTCATCCCCTCCCCCCGTCTCATCCCCTTCCTCCCTCCCTCCTCCCTCCCTCTCTCCCTCCCCCCTCTCCCCTCCCTCCCCCCCTCCCCCCTCCTCCCCCCCTCCCCCCTCCCTCCCCCATCTCCCCCCCTCCGTCCCCCCCTCTCTCCCCCCTCTCTCCCCCCCCCTCTCTCCCCCCCGTCCCCCCTCTCTCCCCCCCCCTCTCTCCCCCCCCCCTCTCCCCCCCCCCTCTCTCCCCCCCCCCCTCTCCCCCCCCCCTCTCCCCCCCCCTCTCCCCCCCCCTCTCCCCCCCCCTCTCCCCCCCCCCTCTCCCCCCCCCTCTCTCCCCCCCCCTCTCTCCCCCCCCCTCTCTTCCCCCCCCTCTCTTCCCCCCCTCTCTTCCCCCCCCTCTCTTCCCCCCCTCTCTTCCCCCCCCTCTCTTCCCCCCCCTCTCTTCCCCCCCCTCTCTTCCCCCCCCTCTCTTCCCCCCCCTCTCTTCCCCCCCCTCTCTTCCCCCCCCTCTCTTCCCCCCCCTCTCTTCCCCCCCTCTCTTCCCCCCCTCTCTTCCCCCCCCCACTCTCTCCCCCCCCCACTCTCTCCCCCCCACTCTCTCCCCCCCACTCTCTCCCCCCCCACTCTCTCCCCCCCACTCTCTCCCCCCCCTCTTTTCCCCCCCTCTTTTCCCCCCCTCTTTTCCCCCCCCTCTTTTCCCCCCTCTCTTCTCCCCCCCCTCTCTTCTCCCCCCCCTCTCCCTCCTCTCTCCCTCTCTCTCCCTCCTCTCTCCCTCCTCTCTCCCTCCCTCCTCCCTCCCCCCTCCCTCCCTCCCTCCTCTCCCTCCTCTCCCTCCCTCCTCTCCCTCCCTCCTCTCCCTCCCTCCTCTCTCCCTCCCTCTCTCCCCCCCTCCCTCCCTCCCTCTCTCCCTCCCTCCCTCCCTCCCTCCCTCCCTCTCTCCCTCCCTCCCTCCCTCCCTCCCTCTCTCCCTCCCTCCCTCCCTCCCTCTCTCCCTCCCTCCCTCCCTCCCTCCCTCTCTCCCTCCCTCCCTCCCTCCCTCCCTCTCTCCCTCCCTCCCTCCCTCCCTCTCTCCCTCCCTCCCTCTCTCCCTCCCTCTCCCCCTCCCTCCCTCCCTCCTCTCTCCCCCCCTCCCCCCTCCCCCTCCCCCCCTCCCCTCTCCCCCCTCCCCCCCTCCCCTCTCCCCCCTCCCCCCCTCCCCTCTCCCCCCTCCCCCCCTCCCCTCTCCCCCCTCCCCCCCCTCCCCCCCCTCCCCTCTCCCCCCTCCCCCCCCTCCCCTCTCCCCCCTCCCCCCCCTCCCCTCTCCCCCTCCCCCCTCCCCCCCCTCCCCCCTCCCCCCCCTCCCCCCTCCCCCCCCTCCCCTCTCCCCCCTCCCCCCCCTCCCCTCTCCCCCCTCCCCCCCTCCCCTCTCCCCCCCTCCCCTCTCCCCCCCCTCCCCTCTCCCCCCCCTCCCCTCTCCCCCCCTCCCCTCTCCCCCCCCTCCCCTCTCCCCCCCCTCCCCTCTCTCCCTCCCCCCCTCCCCTCTCTCCCTCCCCCCCTCCCCTCTCTCCCTCCCCCCCTCCCCTCTCTCCCTCCCCCCCTCCCCTCTCTCCCTCCCCCCCTCCCCTCTCTCCCTCCTCCCCTCCCCTCTCTCCTCCTCCCCTCCCCTCTCTCCCTCCTCCCCTCCCCTCTCTCCCTCCTCCCCTCCCCTCTCTCCCTCCTCCCCTCCCCTCTCTCCCTCCTCCCCTCCCCTCTCTCCCTCCCTCCCCTCCCCTCTCTCCCTCCCCTCCGATTTGCCCACTCCCTCTATTTTGGGCCCTTCATCTGTTCTCCCTGCTCCCCTAATTCATTCTCTCTTCTCCCTCGACTCCGTACTGCTGACCTGGGCTGTGTGGAGACAGTGGGTGGTGAATGGATAGGAGGACCAGAGAGAGCTGCTTGTACCCCTGCAACACTGAATATGCAATGCACATTGCGTGCCTCCTGTGCAGGGGTGTGGTTTGGGGGTGCAAGGGTCAGGCTGTGGTGGAGAAGTTGGCGAGTTAAATCGCAGAGCCAGTCTGCCAATGGAGAAGTTGGCGAGTTAAATCGCAGAGCCAGTCTGCCACATTGCACTGTAGCTACAGTCAGAGATAAACAGGTCTGTGGGCCAGAGCACATTTATCCTGTCTGGGGTCTGGTTGATGTATTCTTAGTATTTTCAAGCAGCTGTTGCACTGTACAAGTTCACATTTGCCATTTTGTCATAATCTGGAGCCAGCAGGTAGAGCAATAGGTGGGTGGTGACTTGCTGATGTGCTGAGTAACTATAGTGACTGGTGTAAACAGCATCTGGCGTTAGCAGTGTGTGGCCAGCACAGGCTTCTCACCCTGAGTCTCTTCCTGTCATGTGTTGCAGTCACCGATTTAGTGAAAGGTTTGTTGCTGTGTTTCTGCTCCTGAATCTTTGTCTCTTTCTGTTTTCTCTCCCTGTGTCAATTTTCTGGTCTCTTCCGCCTCCCACCTGGCGACTTCCTTCATATCATGTCTGCCTCCAGGTTTGAAGTGTCAGTTTCCAGGACCATTGTCACTATGGCAACAGAAACTGATACTGTATCTCAGTGAGTATAAGTGTGTGGTGCGTATTTGTCTATATGTGGGGAAGCCTGATCGGGTTGGTCAGCTTTTCTTATATCGTAACTCTTTGTTGCCAATGAAAGCAGAATCACAAAATTATTGCTGCTTTGCAAGTTCTTGCGCTGCCCTCATCAGACTGCCCTAGAGCTGACTGAATTCACTGCTTGTTTCTGGGGAGAATGTTTCTTTTCCCAACTTTCCTAGAAGGTGAGACTGCGGTACATTGTGGGCTGGGAGTTCACTGCTTTAGTTGGGGTGGTCCTGCAATAGGTGTACGCTGCTGGATGTGGAGACTGCCACAGGCTAACCACACAGAGTCAAGCTGGGCTCATTGGATTGTGAGCAGCAGGTGGGAGCACTGACTGATTCCTTCTGCTACCTCACTGGGTTGGGTGAGGGAGGCTCTTGGATCTCATGTTCCCAGAACGTCTCCTCATCACAGCCCAATGCCGTCTGCTACAGGACCCAGTCTCCTGGCCTCAATCCCCCTTTCCTGCCCAGCTCAGTGTAGCTGTTGATCACTTCCTGGCATGTGTCCTGAACAGCACTGATCTCTGCTCTCCTTGTCCTGATCTGTCTGAACAGATTGTTCTGGGATTATTTTCTAGTGTGCAGTTTCAGTCTGGCACTGAAGTTGGAGAGTGAACAAGAATTTTGGGTTCATTAGTTTGGTCTTCTCCTGATCTTGGATATGTGGGCTGCATCCCAAAGGGAGGAGAATGTACACCGCACACCAGCCAGCTGGAAATCTTGGTTTGACAGGACTCAGTTTGTTTGGCAACTTCTAACAGGGTGATGACTTTCAGCGAGCCAATCACCTCTCTGTCCAAAACCCTCTTGTCGTCTGTTGGCCCTGAGCTGCCAACAATGTCAATATAGTGCAGCATGAATAATAAATCTGTCTCCCAGCCAAGACCTTCCTCTTGTATTTTGAGTTAGCGCTTTTATTAATTTGTAGTCCCTTGTTTTGTATTATATGGGGAGTGTTTGCCCAGTGGGGGCAGGGAGAGCAGAAGGGGACCAGTGGTTGAGATGCCCCTCTCCCTCCACTGTTCCTCCATGCCCCCCACAACCCAACACAGCCAATCTGGCCTGATTTTGATCTTATCCCACATGCCAGGGTTGGGATTGTTGGCATGAAGAGGTTGGGCCCCCATGCCATTTGTAGTGCTGCCAGAGCAGCTGGGATCTTAAAAGCTTGCCGCACCATTGGGGTGTGGGGCTGCACATGAGCCTGACTGTAACGTACATTTTTGACGGAGAGACCACTTGCCTGGTAAACTGTGTTATGGACTCCTGCACGGCATATTGGAACATGCTGTGTGTTGGATATTCTTCCCTTAACCTTCTCTGCTCTGAGAAGAACAATCCCACCCATATCCCTCATCTCTGCCACCATTCCAGTAAATCTCCTGTGCACCCACCCCAAGACCTTGACATCCTTCCTAAAGTGTGGGGCTCATAACTGGACACAATATCCCAGCAGAGGCCGACTCAGTGATTTATAAATGAAGGCGGGTGTTGATGTGTCAGTGTCAGAGGCAGGGAGGGTCATAACCTTACCCACAAACAAACCCACCCGTTCAGCTTTTCAAATGTATTGTCCAGTTTGTGTGTGCGGCTTAATATAAATAACTTTGGTGTGAAAACGTCTAGGATGACTATGTTCCAAGTTTGTTTTAAATCATAAACTTTGGCATAGCATTGTGATGGCTTTTTAAAAAAAGATTTGTTTAATATTTTTATATTTTTTAATCCCCCCACAAAATATTAAGGGGGGATTTAATAAAGGTGTTCAAAATCATGAAAGGTTCTGATAGTGGTCCACTGGCAGAAAGGATGGTAATCACAGGACTGGGATTTAAGAAACAGAAGGGAGATGAGGGGTTAATAATTTTACGAAGTGAGTTGCTGTGATCTGGAATGCACTGTTTGCCTTCATAGCGAGAGGATTCGAGTACAGGAGCAGGGATGTCTTGCTGCAATTATACAGGGCCTTGGTGAGGCCACACCTGGAATATTGCGTGCAGTTTTGGTCTCCTTATCTGAGGAAGGATGTTCTTCCTATAGAGGGAGTGCAGCGAAGGTTTACCAGACTGATTCCTGGGATGGCGGGACTGACGTATGAGGAGAGATTGAGTCGGTTAGGATTATATTCACTGGAGTTCAGAAGAGTGAGGGGGGATCTCATACAAACCTAAAAAATTCTAGCAGAACTTGACAGGGTAGATGCAGGAAGGATGTTTCCGATGGTGGGGGAGTCCAGAACCAGGGGTCATAGTCTAAGGATATGGGGTAAACCTTTCATGACTGAGATGAGGAGAAATTTCTTCACCCAGAGAGTGGTGAGCCTGTGGAATTTGCTACCACAGAAAGCAGTTGAGGCCAAAACATTGTATGTTTTTAAGAAGGAGTTAGATATAGCTCTTGGGTCTAAATGGATCAAAGGATATGGGGGGGAAAGCGGGAACAGGTTACGGAGTTGGATGATCAACCATGATGATAATGAATGGCGGAGCAGGCTCGAAGGGCTGAATGGCTTACTCTTGCTCCTATTTTCTATGTTTCTATGAAAGTGGATTCAATAGTAACGTTCAAAAGGGAATTGGATATATACCTGAAAAGGAGAAATTTGCAGGGCTACAGTGAGAGCAAGGGAGTGGGACTAATTTGGTAGATCACCCAAAGAGCTGGCACAGATATGATGGGCTGGATGGCCTCTTTCTGTGTTGTAAGATTCTATGAATTTAAATATCTCAGTCAGATCATCCCTCGATCTTGTTCATGCATGGACTGAAAAAATGGCGGTGCTACTTGGAACATTTTAAATGACCGTGGAAAAATCTTTTCTGATTTTAAGAGTAACTCAATGCAGAGAGGTATATAGAAGCAAAGCGGTTTGTATTAAACAGAGCCCTTCCAATCTGTGGCTTCATTGAGAGTGCAGACTGAAGTTTAAAGGGTGGTGTATGATCTTCAACATTTTCCCATTGTCCACGTCAGTTATGGACCAAGAGGGCACTGCAACAGTGGAATTGTCTCTTGAGAAATAGTCACATAGCCTTTTAGGTTAAGTTTAGCTCAGTGAGCACACGTCCTAGTTTTACACCTTAATGCATATTGCAGCAGTGTTCAGCATATTGATCCAGTGTGATTGTTCTAAGACAAAAGATTGTCAGCTGTGTCCAGGCATGTTGTTTGGTCACTCGTTTCCAAGCACTCGGTAGCAACTGATACAACATAGGTACACCAAGGGAGTACCTGCAGTTTGCTGCTGTTTAGGTGACTGAACCCTGCGTGTAACAGAAATGGTAAGGACTGGAGAGTGAAGTGTGACTTTAGTGTGTGTGTGTATCGTCCACTGTTTGTTGTGCATTATATATGAGGTAGGTCAAAAATCCTGAAATGACATTATGCAAATCCTTATTTTATAACTTTAGAAATCCAAATTTACTAAACGCTAGCTAATCTCCCGTGGAATTGCTCGCGGATAGAGTGGAGTGCAGCCATGATACTCAGTGTGCTCTTGTACCAGGCTGTGGAAAGGTGCACAGCAAGTTATTCAGACATATTAAAACCACTGGACCTCAAAGCAAATGGGGTCTCAGCTGTTTGACAGTGTTGAGGTGATCAGTGACCGCTTGAAGGGGAAACAAAAACTCTCCTCAAGTTTGATTTCCAATCAGATGACAGGACACGCACCATGGCTGCCAGCCTTAAGGTACATTCTGGCAGTTGCTGTCTACCAGAATTATTGGCACATTGACATTGGTACAGTTTTGGAGACTGCCATTTCGTTAAACCTCTTGTTAGGGATGTAATAAACCTTGAGCGGGCTTCTAGAGTGGGAAAAAAATACCCAAAACAATACAAGCTGTAAGATGAACATACTTTTGTGATTTCATTGTGTCCTCTTTGAGCTGTTTGCTGATGCCCCGATTTGATTGGTAATTTTCATTTGCCCTTCTCTTTCTTTTGATTGGTTGTTATTTCTCGGTCTGTTCAATTGTGATTTGCTGTTTTATGATTGGGACATTAGACGTGCAATTTTACAAGTGTGACACTTGAAACGTGATAGAAAGTAAAAGACTTGCATTTATATAGCACCTTTCACAACCTCAATTTTTCCCTTTGAAAAGTTTCTACCTCAGGTCGCTTGTAGGTAGCCAGGAATATTTTCCACAGAACTATCTATAAGAAATATTAACAATGGAGAAGCCCAGAAATCCTCTGGAGATCCCCAACAGCAAATTCCAACTGGAAGCAGGAGAGCAGTTTGGCCCTCATGTGTTTGTGACAGCTGGGTCTAATGGAGCTATACCTCACCACTGACCCCTTCCACCCCCCACCCTCCGATACAGTTTAGTACGTTAGCTGCATTCAGCAAGCCATTCGGAATTTGTAACGATAAAAAATCTATTGCACTGCCATAATATCATTGGACTTGGATGAATGCCTGTGCCGTTCTGTAACTTCAGGTTTATGTACTTTTTGCACAGTGCAGGAATCTGGCCAAATGTCACCTCGGTGTTTGTCTTGTATAAAATAAATTACATTGTAAAAGCTCTTTATGTTGGGAGTGAGTGCCTGTTTGCTGCTGTTTAATCGGATGATGTATGTGAAAGGACTGTGAAGCTTTCCTGCCCACAACCCATCTTAGACTGGAAGCACCGTGACAGCTGTTGCCGAAATGCTAATGAACTGAGGCATAACCAGCTGATAGCCAGTGCGATAGGAACATGGGAGCAGGAGTAGGCCATTCAGCCCATCCAGCCTGCTCCACCGTTCAGTTAGATCATGGCTGATCATGTACCTTAACACCACTTTCCTGCGCTATCTCCATATCCCTTGATGTCATCAGTGTC
This sequence comes from Heterodontus francisci, assembly GCF_036365525.1. Classification (NCBI taxonomy): domain Eukaryota; kingdom Metazoa; phylum Chordata; class Chondrichthyes; order Heterodontiformes; family Heterodontidae; genus Heterodontus; species Heterodontus francisci. Next base: position 24,191,396 of record NC_090381.1, read on the forward strand.
TATTAATTTCTGTCTTGAACATGCTCAATGATTGAGCTTCCACAACCCTCTGAGGTAGAGAATTCCACAGATTCACCACCCTCTGAATAAAGAAATTCCTCCTCATCTCAGTCTTAAATGGCCTGCCCTTTATTCTAAGACTATGTCCCCTGGTTCTAGACTCACCAGCCAGGGGAAACATCCTATCTACATCCACTCTGTCACTCCTGTAAGAATTGTGTAAGTGTCAATGAGATTACCTCTCATTCTTTGAAACTCAAGAGAATACAGACCCAGTTTCCTCTGTCTCTCCTCATAAGATATACCCGCCATCCCAGAGATTAGTCTGGTGAACCTCCGCTGCACTCCCTCTATGGCAAGTATATCCTTCCTTAGATAAGGAGACCAAAACTGTACACAATACTCCAAGTGCAGTCTTAGCAAGGCTTTATACAATTGATGTTTGTACATTGTCAAGAACGTTAACACTCATCTTGTCCCTCAATTGCAGCTAGGTACTGGCTTCACAAGATGAATATCTGTGGGGGAAATTTCCCATTCCCTTCCTGTAGAAGTTTCTGATTAGTTTGGAACATCATTCCTATTTTTAAATTGGAATGTTCTGCTAACTATCTTTCGCTGTCCATGATCGATATATTTTTCTTCTTCTTCTGGTGAATACACCTTATTTCTTCCATTCTGAAGGGATTGTCTCTCTGGTGCACCCACCTCTCCCTCTCTCTCTCTCACTGGCAGCCCTGCCACCCCCCACCTCATGTCTCTGCCCCTCCCTCCTCCGGCGCCCCATTCCCCTACCCCTCTCCTTCTGGCACACCTACCCCTCCCTCCCTCTGGGGCCACTCCCCCTTCCTCTCCCTCTGGTGCTCCCTCTCACCCACACTCCCCTTCCTTTCTCCTTTTGGCACCCTTCTTCCCCTCTCTCCCCCCCCCCCGCCACCTATCTCTCCCCCCCCCGCCACCTATCTCTCCCCCCCCCGCCACCTATCTCTCCCCCCCCCGCCACCTATCTCTCCCCCCCCCCCCACCTATCTCTCCCCCCCCCCCACCTATCTCTTCCCCCCCCCCCACCTATCTCCCCCCCCCCCCCACCTATCTCCCCCCCCCCCACCTATCTCCCCCCCCCCACCTATCTCCCCCCCCCCACCTATCTCCCCCCCCCACCTATCTCCCCCCCCCACCTATCTCCCCCCCCCCCCACCTATCTCCCCCCCCCCCACCTATCTCCCCCCCCCCCACCTATCTCCCCCCCCCCACCTATCTCCCCCCCCCCACCTATCTCCCCCCCCCCCACCTATCTCCCCCCCCCCACCTATCTCCCCCCCCCCACCTATCTCCCCCCCCCACCTATCTCCCCCCCCCCCACCTATCTCCCCCCCCCACCTATCTCCCCCCCCCACCTATCTCCCCCCCCCACCTAACTCTCCCCCCCCACCTAACTCTCCCCCCCCACCTAACTCTCCCCCCCCACCTAACTCTCCCCCCCCACCTAACTCTCCCCCCCCACCTAACTCTCCCCCCCCACCTAACTCTCCCCCCCCACCTAACTCTCCCCCCCCACCTAACTCTCCCCCCCCACCTAACTCTCCCCCCCCACCTAACTCTCCCCCCCCACCTAACTCTCCCCCCCCACCTAACTCTCCCCCCCCACCTAACTCTCCCCCCCCACCTAACTCTCCCCCCCCACCTAACTCTCCCCCCCCACCTAACTCTCCCCCCCCACCTAACTCTCCCCCCCCACCTAACTCTCCCCCCCCACCTAACTCTCCCCCCCCACCTAACTCTCCCCCCCCACCTATCTCTCCCCCCCCCACCTATCTTCCCCCCCCCACCTATCTCCCCCCCCCACCTATCTCCCCCCCCCACCTATCTCCCCCCCCCACCTATCTCCCCCCCCCCACCTATCTCCCCCCCCCACCTATCTCCCCCCCCCACCTATCTCCCCCCCCCCACCTATCTCCCCCCCCCACCTATCTCCCCCCCCCACCTATCTCCCCCCCCCACCTATCTCCCCCCCCACCTATCTCCCCCCCCACCTATCTCCCCCCCCCACCTATCTCCCCCCCCCACCTATCTCCCCCCCCCACCTATCTCCCCCCCCCACCTATCTCCCCCA